>NC_063164.1:69266799-69566799 GCF_023159225.1 Perognathus longimembris pacificus
TATTATTTTAAAATAGTTTGAAAAATACTCTTTTGATTTCTGCTTGACTATTTTCAGAGATGGAAGAGGTATCTAATATCTCACAATGGAACAAATCTTATTTTTAGACATATGTAATGATTAAAAGGCCTTTCATTGGGCATCTTTTTCCATAGAAGGTATTGGGAAGTCAAGATGTTCTTAGGCAAAAGAATCTCAGTATTTCTCACAAGTTACTACTTTCAATTCTATCAGTGTTTTATTGTATGTAATTTCTTTATTTTTTAAATTTACTTTTATTGTAACAATGATGTACAGAGGGGTTACAGTTATGTATGTTAGTTAGTGAGTACATTTCTTGTCCAACTTGTTACCCCCTCTCTCATTTTTCTCCTGCCTTCCCTCCTCCCCAGTTCCACCCCCTGAGAAAATTAATAGTGTCACCCTCTCCCTTATTTTCTCCCAGTTTTTCCTCTCTGCCCCACTTCCCCACCAAGTGGTTTAGTTCATTTCCAACATAGTGTCTAGTGAATATCAGTATCTCAGCATTTTAACTCAATCTATAACTATAGCATATTTTAGCTTCTATATCTCATTTATATTTCAAACATTGTTCACTGGTTCCCTAATAGTAAAAATAATTTTAATTTTCTTTATCATATGCAGCACTTCCTTTGTTCCTCCAAGCACCTTTTACCACCTAGAACTGTGACTTTTTAACACTGAAGCTCTACTTCTACTAAATTACAATTCTCTAATACTCTACTTCTCAGGCTGTGGCAACTACCATTCTCTCTCTCTTCATCTGGAGTGGACTTCTCTGAGAGTCACTTCAGCTATGTGGAATCATAAAGTTTTCATCTTTCTGTGGCCAGCTTATTTTCCTTAGTACAATGTCTCCAGAGTTCATTCATGTTATAACTTAGAAAATTAGAATTTTCTTCCTATTTAAGGCTGAATAATACTCGACTGTATAGCTATACCACATTCTGTTTACCTATTAATTCACTGATGTGCATCTGATTTGCTGTCCACCTTGTGGCTATTGTAGATAATGTGGCTATGGCACTGACATTCTCCTACAACACCAATCCTGACAATACTTTCTGCTTTTTAAAAAATGCCACCTATATGTATGCTTTTGATAAATCTGAAAGTTAATTTAAAAGCAGGCACCATATGGACAAACATATAGATCTGTTGATTATATAACTGGTTACCAAGTGTATGTTCCTTGCCATATAAAGGATTTTGAATAATTTACTTGTAATATTTATTAAGAAAAAGATTTTACTTTGAAATATTATTCTGGGCATATTCCTCTGCAGGAAGCCATTTCCATGTTGCAGGATAGGCCAAACTTCCCATAGAGAGTCCATGTGGTTAGTGGTCCTACAACCAATTCTAACTTGAAATGTAGATGTATGGGGCATTTGGATTACAGGCAGGAGCCACTGCAGCCTACCTAGCTTGATTGTTTCTTAAGCTCTTAAAGTTCCAAGTCAATTGTTTTACAAGATCAGATACTTTATTATATAGATTTTTGAAGAAATTGAGGCTCAGGGAGATAGAAAGACCGGCTCAAAGGATCAGGTTTAGTAAATAAGTTGTGGAGGCAAGAGCTGACCCACTAGCTCTAGTGTTCAGTGCTCTTTCCATTTCAAATATCAACATGACGGCCTAGCTCCAAGAGCAGTGTTTTTATCTCCCAGTATTTTCATTTCAGAAGGTCAGTTTTGGTTCAGGCAAGTTTTTTTTTTTTAAGTTGCAAGTACAAATACAAGGATCTAAAAATTACAACATCCAGATCAGATTCCAGTTGCCAAACTCTAGAGGACACAGCTTGTGTTTTGTTGAGGGGCTGGTATCTGAAATCGGCATCCCTGACTATGGAGTCATGGCAGCAGATGAATCTGGAATAAGTGCCTTACATATGTATCAAGTTCTGTGGAGCTCATACCCTGAGTCATTTCTTTTCTATATATTACTTTCTTATTTATCTCTTGGGTACTGCCTTTGAGTGAAAAGTACATTCAAAATAACATTCACATTGTAGCATAGTAAAGAACTTATAAAAAGTCATTTTTTCCATCAGTGTACTAAACATAGAAATAACTATTAACTTCTTGCTGCCTTCATACCATATCTGAGTAAGTATTTCAATTTGCCTTTCTCTTCATCTCACAGATTTTTAATTTTCTGTTTCATTTAAGGTCATTAAAGAATATTGCTCAAAATGGTCAAAGGGCTAGTGTTTAGTCATTTTTAATTTACTGTGACACACACTTTTGCTGATTTACTGAATGAGCTAAGGTTACAACAATGCCTTGTCTGTACTTCTCCATGCTTTTGGATTGAATTTCCATATGGTTGCATTTTCCATTAGAAGTCCTCTTCCTAGGCACATAGTGCCCCTATTAACTGAGTCACGGAATGACACAGCCCTCACAAAGACTTACTGACCTGATACAGGAGTGCGGCATGACTTGACCAAGCCATTTCCCATAATTTTGGACTGTGCGGTAAAAAGCTCAATGTTTGCATCTGTCTGCCTCCTAGCCTAGCTTCCTAATTGCCTAACTCCCTTCTATCAGTTGTCTCAACAACCTAGAATCCAACTTGAACCATGCTAGAAAAACCTGTGTTATTGTGAAGGGGTTGGATGTGAATTTGGGACAGAAGGATCACTAGGATGCCTAGAAAGGCACTAGAAGGAGAATGAGGGGTTCTTTTCTTCCCATTTCACAGAGCTACTCATAGAAGCCTGGTATGGTTTTCAGAACCATTTTGTACATCATCTCCTTCCTCCCTCTTTTCTTTCCTCCCTCCTTTTTTCTGTCCTTTCTCCATTCTTTCCTCCCTTCCTCTTTTATGGCATAAATTCATTACTGTTCTGCAGCTTAAACCAAGAGAAAAAAAGACATTGTAGGATCACTCCTTAAGCACCATTCGTAACCCTTTCTCCTTCCCAGTTTTACCAGCGAAGTAACATGCACATTCTTTGTTTCTTTGTTCCTGGGTATGCTAAGTGGAGAAACATTAGCCAGTGAGACCTTTGAGTCTTCAGAAGCTGTTTGAAGAATGTTTAGATATGGTGTATTTGGCTGGCTCAGTTCTTTGCCTCTCTTCTTAGTCTTGGTTGGAATACATGTGTATAGCTAGAGAAGAAGTAGGGTGTTTTATTTTTGGTTTTGGCCTTGAGTATATGAGCTAGCATACCAAGAATGGCAACACTGATCGCAGAATCCTGGTGACACCATTCTGTCTACCTCTGGACATTGTTAGGGTGATAAATAGTTAAATAAAATGGACTAATCTTAAATGCTAATGTCAATGAGATATTCTCTTCCTTGAAAATATGTCTCTCATAATTGGTACACCAAGAAGTAGAATCATTTTTGGTTATTGGCATAGGATACAGTTTATTAACCTTGGCAGTATTGCCATTTGGGAATGAATAATTCTTTGTGGTGGACAGTTTTCCACTCATTATAGGATATTTGGCATCATTTCTGTTAGTTACACACTATGTATCACCCTCATTTTTCCACTGTGAAGACCAAGAGCTCTCTAGATGTTGACCAATATCCTCTGGGTGACAATAAAAGAACATAGACAGAGACATAATAAAATAGGGATGCACTGGTGCAGGGGACAGGCTTAGAAATGTAGACAATCCACTTGGGTAAGTCAGCATAGGCCAATGTATGTCGCACTAACAAAGTATCCTAAATTCCAGTGAATTATAATGATAAAGGTTAGCTTCTTGCTCACAGTCCTTTCTGTTGAGAATAGCTTGGCCAAGGTTCCACTCTCTATCATTGTCACTTTGAGACCAAGACAGCAGAGTGATTTTTTATGTTAACCCTTCCAGTATCTCAAAGCTTAAAATTTGTTCCTGAAAGCAACATAAGCCCCTCATGCTCACATTTTATTGACCTACCAATCTCAGTGCCCTGCTTGAATGTGGTAGAGGCACCAAATAGGGTCTGGAGAAAGTAATTGTGGTCTAACACAGCACCTGAGGAAAGTGGGTCTTAGAAACGACAAGGGTAATTAATGACAATACTCTGGCAAAACCAGCTTCTGAGTCTGCCCAAGGATGAGAGGTCTTCACAGAAGAAGTGGTCAAAATAATTCCTGGGCAGAAAGGAACAGTGTCAGAGGAAAGGGTACAGTTTTGACAAGGTATAGCCTCTGGAAAAAGGTGTGGATGGTAAAAGTACAAGAGTTTAATTGTTGAATTAAATAGAAAGCCAGAGAAAGAGGACTAATACAGCGACTGAATGCATGTACTCTGGAACCACCCTTCTCCCCCTCACTCCCTTCTTTCTTCCTCCCCTTCTCTGGATCCTTGTCCCCAAATAGTCCTCCATTTAGATTCAAGTCTTTTTTGTTTGTTTTGTGGATCTAGATTCTATCTATGAAAGAAAACATTCAACCTTTGTCTTTTCAGCCTAGCTTATTTCATGGTGTTCTTTAGTTCCATCCATTTTCCTGAAAAGGACAATTTAATTCTTCTTTATGTTTGTTGTTATTTCTTCATCAGTTGGTAGGTACCTGGGTCTGTTCCATAGCTTGGTTATTATGAATAGTGATGTAATAAACATGGACTGCAGATATTTTTATTGTATGTTGACTCATATTCCTTTTTTATATGCCAAGAAGTTGCATAGTAGAGTTTTATAGCAGAGTATATGTTAGCTCTATCCTTAATTGTTTCCTTATTTTCATGTTTTTTAGGTCATGTGGTTTGAAGTCAGGACTGGCACACTGTTCCAGAGCTGTTTCACTCAAAGCTGGCACTTTACCACTTTGGGCCACAGCTTCACTTCTCATTTTCTGGTGGTTTCTGGATTTTTCAACTAGAACATACCTATAGTTTCCTGAAAGGTGGTTTCAGCATTCTTAATAATGTGGAAATTCATAAAATGACAAAAGTTGAGTGTTAAAACACTGCATTAAAGCAGCTTGTGCCTGGAGCCAGATAAGGAAGCAGGTGATGGTTCTACCATTTCCATTTGCATTGATTATCCCACTTGGGCTGGCTTTGAACAGCTATTCTCAGATCTCAGCCTCCTGAGTAGCTAGGATTACAGGTGTGAGCCACTGCTGCCAGCTCTTTTTTTTTAATTTAAAGACATCTCCATACTGATTTCTATCATGGCTTCACTAACTTCTATTCCCATCTACAAGCCATAAGGGTTTTCATTTCCTCCTTGCTTGGCATTCTTGCTGGCATTCATTATTGTTTGCTTTCTTGATGATAAACAACAAATGTAAAGTTTTGTTTCTAATTTTCTTTCAAGTAACACAGTATGTATGAGAACACATCATATATGACACAGACACACCTTAACAGTAGCCATTGACAAATAGTTTCCAGACAGTCTGAAGCTAAAAGGGAATGAGAAATGTTTAGTCACCTCCCCAGGCTTAAATCCACTTGGTTATTAGCAAATCTCCTCTTTTCCAATGGACTGTGTGTTACTATTTTAAGGAGATTGAATTCCTTTTATTCACTCATCTGCTTTACAAAAAAGAGTGCTTTCCAAATCATGTGTTGAAGAGACAAAAACTCCACACAGGTGCATTCTGGCTTGCTAACATCTTCATGGCTGTTTCTTTAGGCTGACAGACACTTTGCATCTGTAATTGTCTTAAAGCTATTTCTTTCCTGGTCTTTGCCTCAAATAGAGATGAGGTGAGGTGGAAGGACTTTTTCAAGCAGCATTGTTATTATTAACGTCTAAGATGCTTCACTATTTTATGTAGCCTTAACTTGTCTAGATATCCTTTCCTTCTTAGTTCACATTTAAACATAACTACTCAATAGAACTCTTAGAGACAGTGCAGATGTCAAATAATATTGCCTGGCTTTGCATGACAATATCTCATTTTGTTCTCTAATTTAGTTTAATTCGAAACAGGGTTAATGTGTGTGAAAACAGCCAATACAGAGACCAGCTGGGAACCTAACTGGCATCACAAGCTCTGCTCAGATTAACATTTCAAAAATGACACCATGTGGTGGAGAGCTTTGGATTTTATGACAAAGAAACTGAATGAACACTGGCCATGGCAAACCAGCACAGACAGGGTTAAGTTTAGAGAGAAAAGTATGCAAATGGAAATGGTAGAACCATCACCTGCTTCCTTATCTGGCTCCAGGCACAAGCTGCTTTAATGCAGTGTTTTAACACTCGACTTTTGTCATTTTATGAATTTCCACATTATTAAGAATGCTGAAACCACCTTTCAGGAAACTATAGGTATGTTCTAGTTGAAAAGTCCAGATACATCTTGGTGTTTACACATATACCAAACCACTGAAAAACTCAAATTTTTCTTAAGTTTTATACTTATGTGAAGTTGAATTATAAATGTGATCTGCATTTTTCTATAATTTTTGGTTAAATCTTTCCAAGGATGTTTGCTAAAATCACAGACTTCATACAGGAGTCATTTTCAACTCCCCCCATTCCCCAACCTACTAGGAATTTTCTGATCCTGAGCCTCCTTCTCATTGATGGTGAGAACTAAATCCTCTCCTAAGTAACAAAAGAATCTATGTTGGATTACAGCAAATAAGAATATATATATAGGGGCTGGGACTATGGCCTAGTGGCAAGAGCGCTTGTCTCGTATACATGAAGCCCTGGGTTCGATTCCCCAGCACCACATATATAGAAAACGGACAGAAGTGGCGCTGTGGCTCAAGTGGCAGAGTGCTAGCCTTGAGCAAAAAGAAGCCAGGGACAGTGCTCAGGCCCTGAGTCCAAGGTCCAGGACTGGCAAAAAAAAAAAGAAAAAAAAAAGAAAAAAAAAGAATATATATATGTATGTAAATAAATGGATATATATATATATGTATGTTTATCTATAGATACACCAATAACGTACTATGCAACTTGTCATTTATTTTTGTAGATTGGAGACTTTTTTTTTTTGGCCAGTCCTGGGCCTTGAACTCAGGGCTTGAGCACTGTCCCTGGCTTCTTTTTGCTCAAGGCTAGCACTCTGCCACTTGAGCCACAGTGCCACTTGTGGCCGTTTTCTGTATATGTGGTGCTGGGGAATCAAACCCAGGGCCTCATGTATACAAGGCAAGCACTCTTGCCACTAGGCCATATCCCCAGCCCCAACTGGAGACTTTTTGATTCATAAATAAGTGGTTTTCAATTTTTGATCCAATGAATGCATTTTCTACTAATTTGAATGTTGTCTTTTGGTGACTTAATTTTCACATAAGCTTGTTCTTGATGTTAATTAACAGAACTTGGCTTGGCATCCAGATGTTGGGAGTTGATGAAGTTGCTTCAGGAAGGGGTGTATATTGCATCCTAACACCCCCAGAACATTTTGCTCAAAGGAAATGGATAGTGTGTTTATTGGTTGGTTTTTAAGATGTAAGTAGCATTTCCTTGTTGTGTAAAATAAATTTATTCTTAAATAGTAAAAGGATTAAATTGAGAGGCGTTGCTTGCTTCTTGTCGACAACCATTTTAAAGTTGCATATTTTTGATTGAGATAGAAAAATAGAGGATCATGTTATGAAAGTGTAATAACCAATATATATTTTTTAAGTTTTTATTATAAAACTGATGTACAGAGAGGTTACAGTTTCACACGTTAGGCATTGGTTACATTTCTTGTACTGTTTGTTACCTTGTCCCTCATACCCCCCTCCCCCCCTCCCCCTGTCCCCCCCCCCCGAGGTGTTCAGTTGACTTACACCAAACAGTTTTGCAAGTATTGCTTTTGTTGTTGTTTCTCGTATTTTACCCTTTGTCTCTCAATTTTGGTATTCCCTTTGAATTTCCTAATTCTAATACCAGTACACACTGTTTCCCATACACTCAGATAAGATTACAGAGATAGTGTAGATACAATCACAAGAAGGTGATACACGAACATCATCAATAGTAGAAACTACAGATACACATGGGATGTTGAAAGTAGTTTCAACTCTGATATAACAATCATTTTCATAAAATGGAGTTCATTTCACTTAGCATCATCTTATGGGATCATAAGGGTATAGCTATTGGGCTCTTGTGATCCTCTGTTGTGACTTGCCTAAACCTGTGCTAATTAGTCCCAATAAGGGAGACCATAGAGTCCATGTTTCTTTGGGTCTGGCTCACTTCACTTAGTATAATTTTTTCCAAGTCCTTCCATTTCCTTACAAATGGGGCAATGTCATTCTTTCTGATAGAGGCATAAAATTCCATTGTGTATATGTACCACATTTTCCTGATCCATTTGTCCACTGAGGGGCATCTGGGTTGGTTCCAGATTTTCGCTATGACAAATTGTGCTGCAATGAACATTGTTGTGCTGGTGGCTTTACTGTGATTTTGTTTGTAGTTTTTTGGATAAATACCCAAAAGTGGGGTTGCTGGGTCATAGGGGAGATCTACATTTAGCCTTCTGAGGAATCTCCATACTGCTTGCCAGAGTGGCTGAACCAGTTTACATTCCCACCAACAATGAAGTAGGGTTCCCTTTTGGCCACATCCCCTCCAACAATTGTTATTGTTAGTTTTCTTGATATAGGACATTCTTACTGGGGTGAGATGGAATCTCAATGTTGTTTTGATTTGCATTTCCTTTATGGCCAGTGATGTAGAGCACTTTTTCATATGTCTCTTGGCCATTCTCATTTCCTCATTAGAGAAGTCTCTTTGTAGGTCTTTAGCCCACTTGATGAGTGGGCTATTAGTTCTTTGCGGTTTTGTTTTGGAGGAAAGTAATTTTTTTAGTTCTGCATATATTTTAGATATGAGGCCTTTGTCCCTTGAATGGCCGGTAAAGATCTTCTCCCAGTCTGTGGGCTTTCTGTTTATCTTGCAAGCTATGTCCTTTGCCGTGCAGAAGCTCTGCAGTTTGATGCAGTCCCATTTGTCCAACCTTTCTTTGATTTGTAGCCTTTCTGGGTCTTTGTTCAGGAAGTTCCGTCCTGCGCCAAGGAGCCCAAATGTTTCTCCTACTTCTTCCTTTAGTGTTTTCAGGGTGTCTGTTTTGATTTTGAGGTCTTTAATCCATTTGGAATTGATTTTGGTGCAGGGTGATATATAAGGATCTAGTTTTAGTTTGTTGCATGTGTTGAGCCAGTTTTTCCAGCACAATTTGTTAAAGAGGCTATCTTTCTTCCAAACTATTGTCTTAGCCCCTTTATCAAAGATTAAGTAGGCGTAGTTCTGTGGGTTCATTTCTGGGTCTTCAATTCTGTTCCATTGGTCTTCAGGCCTGTTCCGGTGCCAATACCAAGCTGTTTTTATTACTATAGCTTTATAATACAGCTTGAAGTTGGGTATTGTAATTCCTCCAGCACTGTTCTTTCTGCTTAGGAATAATAACCAATATTTTATTTCATTTAAATTAAAAAATTATCTTCAAGTAGTTGTCAAAGTGATTTTAATTCACCATGCCTGTTTATGAGTACACTGCACTGGGATCATTCTTCCTCCCAACCCCAATAATACTTTCAAATGAGCAGAAAGTTTGTTTGGTTTGAAACAGTTGTTGTATAATATTACAGATTCACAAGAAGTTACAAAAAAGTATTCAGGTGTTGTACTGTTGTACTGGGTACCATCCATTCATCCAACTCCCCACCCCCACCCCACACACAAGGCAACACTTCCGTAACTATGATACAACATCAAGCCAGGAACTGACTTTGGTGCAGTCTATACTACGAGCTCCTCTGTTCTTGAGTTTTTCTGTGTGCATGTAGTTGCATGAAATTCATGGAGATACAAGTTTGCTTCATCACCACAAGTTTCCTTCATGCTTCCTTGTGGTACCTTCACCACCTTTCCTATCAAACTCAACTCCTGGAAATCAAAAATCTGTCTTCATTCCATAATTTTGTTATTTCATCAATAATGTATATTTGTTTTTAAATTTAACAAAGCTATGGTTTGAGTAAGTGTCCCCCTAAAGGCTAATATGTGGAAGATTTGATTCCCCAAGCCCCCAAAACCTTTAGGAGGGGATGCTTAGTCAAGGAAATTTGGTCATTGAAGGGTATCCTAAAAGGGGATAGATAAGAGGATCCTACCTTCTCTTCCTTTATGATTTCCAGACAGTGTAAAGTCAGCAGTTTTCTCTACCATATGCTCCTACCACAGTGTACTGTTGTGATACAGGCCCAGAAGCAAGAGGCCAATAACCACAGACTGAAAGTCTCAAACTGTGAGTCAAATTAAGCCTTTCCTCCTTAAAAGTTTGTTATCTCAAGCTTTCATCTTGGGAGACACCCTATTATTTCACAAATTAATTGTTTATTCATTCTTATCCCTATTCTATTTGTGGACGAGCCACACTTGTTTGACCAACCATCAAAGGACATTTGGATATTTCTGTCCATTATGAGTAAAACTGCTGTGAAGATTTATGTGCAAGTTACGTGGATAATTTCTTTTCTTGAGGATAAGTATTAAAGAATGCATATGCTAGATCATATGACATGTTTAAATTTTAGCTCTGTAGGAAACAGCCCAAAATGTCTACAGTGATGGCATCAGTCTACTTTCCCATCAGCTTTTCAAGAGGAACCCCATTTTTCTGCTTTCTTGTTCGCACTGGATGTTATCACTCTGATTTTAATCTTTCTAATAGATGTATAGTAACATCTAATTTTGGCTAAAGATGTATTTGCCTAATTGTTAGTGATGTTGAACACATTTTCACATGCTTATTACCAACTGCATATCTTCTTCACTGAAATACCTCTTTATACCTTTCTCCTTTTTCAAGTTGGATTGTTTTTAATATTTACTATTGAGTTTTGACAATTATCTCTATATTTTAGGTACCTTTTTGATGCATGGTTACAAGTATTTTCTCTCCATCTGTGGCTTAAAGTTTTATTCTAGCAGGGTCCTTTCCAGAGCAACAGTTTATAACTTTGATAATCTGTAATTTATTAAATTTTCCTTTTATGGATTTCATTATTGATGTCAAGTTGAAAAACTCTGAGTATCACTAGGTCCTGAAGATAATCTCCTGTTTTTTTTTTTCCCTAAAATGTTTATAGGTTTTACATTTAAGTTTATGATCTAATTAAATGTCATTTAATGAATAAGGTACCATATTTTGGTTCCCTCCCTCCCTGCCTCCCCTTTTCCATTCTTTTTTTAAAAAATTAATCTCTTTTTTATTTTATTTTATTTTTTATTTTTTATTTTTGCCAGTCCTGGAGCTTGAACTCACGGCCTGAGCACTGTCCCTGGCTTCTTTTTGCTCAAGGCTAGCACTCTGCCACTTGAGCCACAGCGCCACTTCTGGCCACTTTCTGTACATGTGGTGCTAGGGAATTGAACCCAGGGCTTCATGTATATGAGGCAAGCACTCTTGCCACTAGGCCATATCCCCAGCCCTCCCCCTCCCTTCTTTCTTCCTTTCCTCTTTCCCTCCCTTCCTCCCTCTTTCACTCACCACCTCCCTTCTTTCCTCCCTCTCTTCCTTTTTGGCATGATTTGGTAAGGCAATCCTTCCTGCACTGAGCTGCTCTTGCATTTTTGTAAAAACATCAGTTGGACATACTTGTTTATTCTTCCCTGTGTTTGGTTCCATCATGGATGTACCTTTTCTGCCTCCAGAGCCAACTCCCCTTACCATTGCATCTATGGAGTGATCTCAGTACTGGATAGAGCAACTTCTGTCACTCACATTCTGAAAATTGTTTTAGCTATTTTTTTTTTGCCTTTCCAGATAAATTTTAGAATCCCTTTTCTATGTCTATAAAAAGTTTGACTGGGATTTTGAAAGAAATTCTGCTATGTCTACAGATCTGTTTGGGGAGTACTTGTATCTTTTCTACGTTGAGTTTTTCATTGCATGCATAGTACATTTCTCTAGTTAACTCTGATTTTTGTCTTTATCTGCATTTTCTAATTCGTCTATTCAAATTCGGTATGTGCTTATAAGGCAATGTGCTTTTGAGCCATGTGAAATTAACATCTACTTAGAATGAAACAACAAAATAATTAAGTGGGGGAACAATTATTTTAATAGTTGTTAAAATAAGTTATAATGAACCTTGACAAGGTGTTTTTCCTTCAATAATTAGGAAATAGCTGTTTACTTGCTCTTATTAGGCAATTTTGTATCTCTTATCATATTACACTGGATTACATTCAAAAATAAAATATCTTAGGCCTGCCATTTATTAACTCTTCAATCTCAAGTAAATTGCTTCATCTGTACTTCAAATTTCTCATCCGAAAAATGGGGTTAATAACAGCCCTTACCTTCTTGGATTATATAAGGATTGATAAATTAATATATATATATATATATAATGCTTAGTAGAGTGGCTTACTCAACTGTAAATCACACAAACACATGATAAAATGCAGTAAACAGAGCACTCAAGGCCACACTCACTTGACAAGTTGACACCGATTATTTCTGCTGCTATAAAATAGCAAACAATGCATTTCCTCAAAAGGAGAATGAATGCAATTCAAGCTGACCACAGCTGCAAAGATGCAGCACAACAGGTAAAGGAAATCCATATTTTAATGGAAAGAAATCCATAGTTTAATGGGAAGAAATGTTTTAAAAGCCAAATGAAGGCATATTCCGTGAAACACTTCATCAACTGGAATTCTTATAACCTATATTTGCTACATTTTGGATTATAACTGTCTTTATAGAAAACTTCACTTGGTACTTACAAAATTGATTTCGGCTTTAAATATTTCCCTCTTCTATCACCGTTATTCTTGAATTATGATTCTCCAGTGTAGTTTAGAGTTCCCTTGGCAAGGACTTCTAATAAAAATATAGAATTCAAAGAATGTGAGAGAGTTTTATTGCTACACTGTGTTGAGGTAGTTACTGATATAACAATAATATAATAATAAATATCTTCTCTTTTCTGTTGTGGAGTCTAGGACTGAACCCCAAGTGATCTTTCTCCTTTCAATAGAATATTTGGGACTTCTTCAAATCCTGATTTATTTTTTAATTAAGTCTTCATTGTCAAGCTCACACAGCACCTACCTAGCATGAACAATAGCTTTCTGAGAGTCTCCAACATCCTTTTATCCATCAATTTATAATCTCTTTAATACTCAGAAAAGATAAACATCTTATTCTCCATGGTCTGGTTTCCCTCCTTAACATTCATTATTACAAACCACCCAATGTCCTGCCAGAAAGGCTTAAATTGATTCCTGCCAGTGTGTCCCAGCTGCGCTTCTGGCTCCATGTCAGTCCCAGGCCTACAGATGAGCTGGATATATTTTGAATGCAGCTGTAGACCTTTTTAAAGAGCATAAGGCAAAATGAGTTCATAATCCCTGGAATGTATTCTGTATGTAGGCTTTTCATTAGTTTTTGGAGAAATCCCAGAGCTAGCATATTCAGATAGCATTTCCCTGGCCTCCACCCTGTTACATCTGGGAAGGAAGATGTTTCTTTCTTTGTCCATCTGCTGGACTTTTTCTTGTCTTTGTGATATCTTGGTTATATTTCTGATTATTAAAGGAAGAAGGCAAGGTATAAATTCTAGGTGGAAAGTCTTTAGATCTAGAATGCAGTCATATATAACAAAGGCTATAGAGATTTGCTAAAATGGAGGATGTGGCATGAGAAACATCTGTTTGGATTCATGCTGTACTTAGGCAGTAGGTTTGACACGCAAGGATGGATGGTTGATTTTCAGTGGGAAAAATCCTGTGGCATTAAATTATTAGTAGTGATACATTTTGTTTCAAAATACAGGTGAGTCTTCTTTTGTGTTTGTCACAGTAGAATTTATTGGAATATATGCTTAACATGTCAATAGGAAACATTTTATTAGATTGGTAAGGATCTAAAGGCATACTTTCAAATAGTGTAAGATGCTGGAAATGGAATAGATGCATAATTAGGCACCAGAGTTGCAAATGTGACAGATATTGATAATTCTCTCAAAACACGTTTTATCTTGGATGGGCAAAAAGTCTATAAATGCAATTCTACACAGAATTGATGAGATAAATAGCTCAAGTTACATGATTTGGATTGTGACTAATAAGAGACGACAACATGTTCCATCTTTTCCTTTCTCTACCTAAATAAATAAATAGAAAGAAGGAAAAAAAAGGAGACTAGTCAGTTTTTGAAAGACTGACATTTAAAATTAGTGCTTGCAGACAGCAGCTGAGTTGAGTGACATGGAGAAAGGCAACTAGCACCATTTTCAGGCTGGTGAGACAGATGCGGTCTGAAGAGCCATGAAATTATAACAAGAGAAATAAGGCTGATATACACAGGGCGATCCAACCTCAGTGAGGCAGGGGAAAGAGTGATTCTGTACCCAAACATCATGCCACCCTTGTCAAAACTAAGCCAGTCCTGGGTGAAGAAGTCTAATCTGTCCCTTTTTAAGAGTCATTTCTTCAGATACCATCTCCCTGAATTTTGATTCTGTAGTTTCCTGGCAAGCTTCCAGTGACTTGGCTTCTCACATGAGCTGTTTGTTTACAGGGAGCAGCTAATGAGCTGATGAGACCAGTGTGATCATCTGGTCTTTCTGACATTTCCTCCTCCTCCTCCTCCCCCCCTCCTCCTCCTCCCCCCTCCCCCTCCCTCTCCCCCTCCCCTCCCCCTCCCCTTCCTCCTCCTCCTCCTCCTCCTCTTGAACAGTGACTGGGCCTGGGTGCTGTCCCTGTGCCTCTTTGTGCTCAAGGCTAGTGCTTTACTACTTGAGCCACACACTGTGCTACCTCCAGCTTTTTCTGAGTAATTTGAGATAAGAGTCTCATGACTTTTCTTCCTGGGTTGGCTTCGAACTGCGATCCGCAAATCTCAGCTTTCTAAGTAGTTAGGATTACAGGCATGAGCTACTACTGGCACTGGTGACATTAGCATTTCTAACTGTAAATCCACTTGCTCTACTTAGGATTAGATTCCTTCATCTGTTCAGTAGCTATCTATTGATCATCTCCTCTGGGCATGGGTTATGCTAAGTGTTTTGCAGATATGTACAGTGCCATTGATTGGACATCAGAATTTCTCATAGTGAGGCTATAAGTGGACATTACAGGATGTGTTTGTGTGTGTTTGTGTGTATACCTTGTTCATGTGAGAATCTGTGTGTTTGTTTAGTCATGTGAGTGCCATCATGAGACAGTCTTTCTTCATACAAGTGAGAAAACAGTGGCAGGATTCTGAGCTTGTAAATTGCTTTTCTATGGTATGCCTTCAAATTTGACGAATCTAATCATTGAATAAGGAGCTTTATCTGTCTGTACGTACACCTTGTAACACATTCATACTTTGTCCTCATATCCGTGCTAGTAGCAGCTCTCTTTGTGCAATCCCTCTTTGTGACCTAGGAGGATGTAGCTGACTTTGGAGGATGGTTGTTCATGAGTTCTCATTCTTTGTTCAGCAATCCAGGCTACAGGATCAGCAGAGAGTTCTCATGTGTGTAAAAGACCCAAGTAGACCAGAGGAATAACTCTAATCAAGAAGCAGGTGGCCAGTGACAGGATAAGAAGCATTTACAGTTATTCTTTCATTTTTAAAGGATTGTACATTTGCCATTGAATGGCCATCTTTCCCTTCCCATTCTCCTTGGAAAAACAGGAGTCAGTTTCCTTCACAATTGCTGCCT
Organism: Perognathus longimembris pacificus; assembly: GCF_023159225.1. Classification (NCBI taxonomy): domain Eukaryota; kingdom Metazoa; phylum Chordata; class Mammalia; order Rodentia; family Heteromyidae; genus Perognathus; species Perognathus longimembris. The sequence continues at coordinate 69,282,401 of NC_063164.1, forward strand.
CACAGGGACTTTGAAAGCACCTTTGAGTTTTCCATATTGTCCAGAATGAGTCAAGGGATTCAACTGTGTCCTTATTTTGCACACGGAGTTAGACGAAGGTGGCCTCATTTTTTTTTTTTTTGATGAGTGTTGGGTTAATCATTCTCAAATACTTTTAGCACTATATAGTACTTTCTGTAAAATATTCATACACAGAATTTCCAAACACATTGTGCCTTCAACAAATAAAGAGCTAAGGTTTTACTATGGTATGATTTCTCTTTAACAGATATGATGTTGAGTTCTATCTATAATCTATTTATCTACTTGTCTATCACCATCATCCATCTCTGATTAAGAACACAGCTGTGGAATCAGAATGCCTGTATTTCTGCTCTAATTGTGTCACTTTTCTGTCTGTGTTACCTAGAAAAAAACTAACATTTCTGTGTTTCCATCCTCATGATAATGTGAGGGTAAATACTATCTACCTCCAGATGTTGCTGTGTGGATTACATAGGTGACTGGATGGAGTATAGTACAAGAATTCATCTAATACTAGGTATTATTGTCAGTAGCATCTGAATAAACCTTGAAGTTTAATGGAATGTATATACAGAGTGTAAGACATAGCCAGATATGGAATCAACCAGGTGTCCTTCAATGGATGGATAGACACAGAAAATGTTTATTTTGTGTACTCAATGGAATATTATTCAACCATAACAGCCTGTACTGGAGGTCATTGCATTAAGGGAACCGCAAACCAGATACTGTGTATTTAATTTACAGAAATGAAAAAGTGAATCTCATTGAAGAACAGAATGGAATAGTGGTTTCAAGTGATAAGGAGAGACAGCAGAGAGATGGGAAGAAGTTAGATAGGAGGTACCAAAACACAATTAAAGAGAAATAAGTTCTGATTTTCTTTAGCACAGTAGGAAGAATGTGGGTTACAATAATCTATATTTCAAAATAGCTAGAAGAATATGGAGGTTGTCAATGTGTAGCAGTGATTAATATTGAGATGAAAGAGCTTTTACCCTTATTTGATCATTACACAGTAAACATGTATTTAATTATCATATTATACCCCATGAAATATATAGGTATGTTTTAGTTTCCTTAAAAAGAAAAGACTGTATGGGATATTTTATACCCCAAAACATGCCCTATATATCATTCTCAGTAGCAACCACGGAAGTCAAGTGTGCATTCTCAGTAGAGCTAAGACCAGCTAGTGGGTGGGGGAGGCACAGGGAGAAGCAGCTGCCTACCAATTGGCACTAGCAGATTTAACTGCCCAAACAATCTTACCGGGATGAAAAAAAATGCGGCTCTCAAAATCACAAAATTAACAATCAGATTCTATGCTGATGCTTTTGACTCCAATGCCTTCCTCCTACAGATTGCCTGAAATAAAGCACTCAATGAATTTTTGACACCTTGAGAAATTATCAGGGCATCTTATCTCTTTGCATCGAACCTCTTCAATAATCTCCAACATTTGCTAAAAACAATGAATTTAGCAGTTGTCTTCTGCTACCTGATAGTAAAACATACTGTCCCAGGTATCTTGGGATTATTGCCATTGTTGGCTAATTGAAACAGTGCAAAGTATTGTTTGTTTGTTTGTTTTTTCTTTGTACTCTGGTAGACAACTCAATATCATTGTCACTTGTACTGTTCTTGCTTCCATATATCTTCCTTACATTGGTTTCTTCTGGAATTAAAGGAAATGGAGCCAGGTTTTTGGATGCCCTGCTTGAATGGGAAAATGTAGGTGGAAGGTGGGGAGGGGGTTAGTGGAGTTAAATACTTGAATTAATATTGAACAGGCAGCATTCGGCTTGAAAATCAGATAGACACAGTTGCTTTGGAATATTAGGCAAGATACTGTATCTTTCTAAGCTTCAGCTTTTTATCAACAAGAGAGGATAATAAAGGAATCTATTTATTAGGGCTGTTGTAAAATATATGAAAAAATGCATAAATAAATACTGAGACAATGTCTAGGTTATGGTAGTCACTCACATAAGTGCTCTTTATTCAAGAGATACTTCTCAAATTTTCATTCAAATATTAAAGCTGATCAGCATAACAATTGGGAAGATCCTATCACCATTTCCAATGGGAATAATTTGAATTCTGATTTCCGGTTTCTGACACTGGAAAGGCAAAATGCTAACCTCTCCTTTGATCCCGATTAGCATCTATATGAGTGGATTTTATGTAAATGAGGCATTTGCATTCACAGTGACTAGAGGAATGAGTTCTAAGTCACTGGGACACTTTTGCACCTTATTCTCAATCAGACGTAAAGCCCTTGGTGGGTTGAACAGCACACCCAGGTCTTTATGTCTGATTGAACCAAAATCATTAAAGAAACATGTGAATTAGCTCTGCTGAAATTAATGACACATGCTTCCATTCTTTATATTTTGGACAAATAATTGAGATTTTTCAATGTAGCTCTAGGCAAGTTACAATTTAAGGGAAATCTTTCCAATCTTAAAAAAACTTACCTTTCCAAACTGCCAGTTTACTCATGTGAAGGACAAATGGAGAAAGTTTGCTGATTCTGAGGCTGGTATAAACATTTCCAATTCAGCTGACTACTGTGACTAGCTAATTTGTTTGGCTATTTCCTTTGCTTAGAATGTTTTCTCCATCTCTTTCTCATTTACTACAGCAACCACTTCAACCACATTTAAGGAAAACTCATTCTGTGTTAAACATCATTCTAAGTTTGTAGGACATCAGCAAACCCTTTTGGCCAGCTTGGCCTCCATGTGGCCACTACCCAGGGGAGGGTCTTGAGTCTTGTCATGTCTCAGGCCAAACCCACCTTTCTCAGACCACCACTCACGAGAGGGTCTGGAACATTTCAAACAAAACAATCATGAGCCCAGGCCATCCTGCCATCGTATGGCCACCACCCTGGAGAAGGCTTAGCCTGCTTCAAACATATCAATCATCATCTGACAGATTACTCGAAGGGAGGAGGGAAAGCAGGGAGGATAGAGGCAACACAAAGCAACAGCCCAGGCCACACAGTGGCACAAACGGTTGCCTGGTCTCATCGCTCATTCTTCTGAGTGGCCTTTACTTTCTCTTTACTAAATATACTCTTTAAAATTGTGCTCATTGCTCCTGGTATTTGATACTACTGGAGAACAAGAACCCACCATGCTCGTGTCTCATGCATCAAGTCTTACATATTTTAAATAAATGTAGCCTTGGCAACCTCGTGTTATGGCAGATACCACTTAATTTTCCTTATTTAGTGCAAGTATGGGGGCTTGAACTCAGGGCCTTTGAGCTTTTTCACTCACGGCTAGCATCTTACCACTTGAACCACAGCTCTACTTCTGGCTTTTTGCTGGTTAGAGATAAGAATCTCATAGACTTTCTTCCTTTGGCTGGCTTTGAACTATGGTACTCAGACTTCAGACTCCTGAATCATTAGTATGAACCCTCAGCTTCCAGCTTTAATCCCACTTCTACAGTGTAAAATTTAAAGCTCAGTATGTTGAGTACCCTGGTCAGGGTCCTACAGTTCCTAAGTAACCACTGGGATTTGAAGCCAGGAGGTTTGTTGCAGAGTTCATACTCTTTTAGCAGTTATGCTATTGTTGTTATTTTTTCTATTGTTTTCCGTTTAAGTCAATCCCTAGCTTTCTCGAAGGCTCAGTTCCTGTCATTTCTTTCTGGTCAATCTTCTCTGCCCAGAGAATGTACCCCATTTCCTATAGCACTCTTTCATTTATGAGACATTTTTATCCTCCAGGCAATTTTAATCATCATTGTGAATTAACTGTTTCAGGATAGGTCTTGTCTGTATCCAAAGATTTTAACTCTACTCATTTCTTCATGCTTAGTAAGTGTCCTTCTCTCAAAAGTATTTGTGGGTGAGACATGCTCACTTTGATAATTCCTAGAAAGGAATTGTGCAAAAAAATCTCAGTAAATGTAAACTGAGGAAAAGAAAGGTCAAAGTCTACATTCATACCTATTTGTAGTTACTGGAGAGATAAAAGCAGCCTGAGCTAGAAAGAAAGCAAAACAATGATGTTGCTGGATTCTGTGTTATTTTTCTTTTTTCTCTTATTTTGCCTGTATGAGAATGATCATCTTGAATCCATACATGTTGAAATTTGTTTTGCTCTGGCCAACATTTTACTATAGGGTTTTACTAACATTTATAGGGCATGGCCCCTTAAGGCTCAGATGGAAAGTTTTCACCTACTAAGAGAGTCCAGAACAACACAATTAACACTTATGTTCTGGGGTGGGAACAATGGGAACCATCTGAGAACCAGAGTGTCTGTGAAAGTATCCAACACAATGGAAACCGAGTTTTCAATACCATGATAGATAATTATTCTTAGAAATATCCCATAGCCAAAATTTCTCAAAACATAGATCACCATGGTTGCTTTCCAAAGTGCACAATGCCTAAATGCTTGTTCTCTAGCCATTCTTATTCTCTCTGTGGGAGAATGTGTCTGACAATGGGAAGCATAGAGCTAGGGATAATGCCTAGTAATGCAGTGCTTGCATGACATATGCAAAGCTCTGAGATTGAATCTCAGCACTGAGCAAAAAAGGGAAATATGTTCTCTTTTTTTGCAGCAGGAGGAGGTAAAATGAGATATGCCTGAAGTCTTCAACTAACATTAGGTCACCCAACATTTGGTGGCTTATCTGGCCAGTGAGACAAAGAATATCCTCATTTTACCATTTCACCATTTGTAGCCAGGTGCTGATAGCTCATGTTTCTACTCCTAGCTATTCAGGAGACTGAGATCTGAGGATCACAGTTCATAACCAGCCTAGGCAGGCTCAAGTGTTAGAATGGTAGCCATGAATGAAGAAGCTATGGAAGAACACCTAGGCTTTGAGTTCAAGCCCCAGTACTGGCACAGACACACAAAGTTATCACCGAGCAAGAACTGGATATTGCATAAATGTGTATTGGAACTGGGGAAGGGAAAGGGAATACCAAAATAGAGAGACAAAGGATAAAAAGACAGAACCAATGCAACAGCAATACTTACAAAACTATATGGTGTAAACCAACTATACAACTCATTGGGGGGGGGGAGGGAAATGGGAAGGGGGAAAGGTGGGGGAAAATGAGGGAGGAGGTAACCAGTTGGATAAGAAATGTATGCACTGCTTTACATATGAAACTATAACCCCTCTGTACATCACTTTGACAATAAAGAAATGAATAAAAAAAGAATTAGTAGTTAAGTAAGTAGTGAGGGAAGTTAGAGGATGCTCAGTTGATTCTATTATTATCCTCCAACTTTCCCCAAACCATGACTAGGAATAATGGTTGCAATGCCATGATAAACTGACACAATTATAAATAAATCCTGACCCTTATGGGGTTGATGTTAGCTTAAAAATGCTTAAAGGCGGAAGACCATTAAGAAGGGACTTCTTTGTTAATATCTACCCAGTGTAAGAAAGAAAGCAGACACCATTCCTGATTGCATCTGAAAGTGTGAAAGAGCTGCCTTTGGGAAACGTGTAAGATGTTTAACGCTGTCCATTCTTCATTCACAGTTGCTTCTGCTAATAAAGGTCCTCTGGTGGCAGTAATCTTTTCAGTAGAGTGCAGTCATTTAGTAATGAAGTCCTTGGCATCCTGAAGAGTGATCTGTCCTTGCACCTGGTACACATTCAGCTTTATAGAGAGTCACATTGCTATTTGTGTCTTTTGTTTAGTCACACAAGGGAACTAGAACATGTAGTGGAGATTTTACCTTGGCTTTTATAAAGTACATTCTGAGCTATACACCTGCTTAGAATGAGCTTGGCAATTTGAGCTCTTAGGTAACCATGTTTTATAACTAGACTTAAGGAAAAGGGACATTAATTGCTAATAATTAGTGGCTCATTGAGGCTTTTTGTTTGCTTTCCTTTGAATTAATGTTCTGAGGAAAATGTAGTCTAAAAAATCAAGGATTTGGCTTTAGAATCCAAGCATTTCAAGTTTAGTGCCATACCAATGACTAATTTATGTTTTATTTTGGGATACACAGAGCTTTATGCCATCTTCTCTCATTTATTTTTTTTGTTTACTGTTTATTTTTTTGTGTGCTGGTCTTTGGGTTTGAGCTCGGGGTCTAGGCACAGTCCCTGAGCTTTTTGCTCAAGGCTCACACTTCACCTTTTGAGCCACAGCTCCACTTCTAAATTTTGGTGGTTAATTGGAGATTAGAGTCTCCTGGATGCTCTTGCCTCAAACTGGGATTCTCAGATCTCAGCCTCCTGAGTAGTTGAGAGGGCAAGTGTGAGCCATCCACTAACTTTCTTTCTTTTTTTATTTATTTTATTTTTATTTTATTTTATTTATTTTATTTTTTTTTGTTTTTGTTGCCAGTCCTGAGGCATGGACTCAGGGCCTGAGTACTGCCCCTGGCTTCTTTTTGCTCAAGGCTAGCACTCTACCTCTTGAGCCACGGCGCCACTTCCGGCTTTTTTGTATATATGTGGTGCTGAGGAATCGAACCTAGAGCTTCATGTATACAAGGCGAGCACTTTACCACTAGGCCATATTCCCAGCTCTTTCTTTTTTTAATATTCTTTTTCTCTTAACTTTATTTCTTCCCTTTCCCTCCCTGCCTCCCTCCCTGCCTCTCTGTCCACCCCCCCTCTCCATTTCTCTGTGTCTCTGTGTCTCTGTGTCTCTGTCTGTCTCTCTGTCTCTGTCTCTCTCTGTCTCTCTGTCTCTCATGGTGCCAGTGCTGGGGCTTAAACTCAGGACCTAGGTACTGGTCTATATTCCTTCTCCTTACAGGCACTCTCTTTCTTGAAGCTAGCTTCTGCTGTTTACACAGCATTTCTAAACCATTTTCTGGAACTATTACCCACTGGTTTTTAATTTCAGTTTTAGGTCTTACTTACTGGCTTCTTACTATGATAGAGCAAAAGTCAGTGGTCTTAAAACCACCTTCCAAAACCCAGGCTACCTCTCCTTTTTGTCCTCTAGTTTTATATTATAATTGATTAACTCATTAATGTTTACTGCATACATAATTGCTGCTATAACAATATTATTCATAGCTGTGAAATATAGTAAGGTATGTTTACATTTGTTATCTTTTATATGTCTCACCCAAGTGTAGATCTCTCCTCAAGTATCATTACCACATCTGAAAATAGTAGGTATTCTACCCTTTCTTGGGAGGGGATCGAAGGCTGGGAGCACATTCTTTTGGAAACTGTTCTTCTATTCTGATTTGGGCTGTTCGATTCCATTGTGGAGAGAAAAATTGCTTCCTTTCATCCTTTTAAATTCTTTGTCTGGGCTATGAATTAGGTTAACATGGGCAGATGAACTGGAGAACATCCACAATAAGCGTGTAAGTATGTGAAGACGGGCCAGGTGAAGGGATGCAAGGTAGCTTTCTGAGCTACTGAAGGGTGAAGGGGATTGGGGCTTCTGGGCTGGGAACACAAGCTATAGCAAGGTAAGAGAGATGTGTGCTAAGTAAAAGGTATCTTGTTAGGCAGAGAAAAAGTCTTGTAGGTAATAAAATAACATGCGAAAGGAGCAGCCTTTAGGAGAGCACCTTTAGTCTCTGTGTGGTGCTGGTCTGAGCTCTTCTTCCGAGACCCCAGTTCATTTTCCTTGGTATGGACACTTTTCAGGCAGGAGACTCCTCACAACTGAGATCCCTAGAAGGCTGCTTTTTGGGGCAGATTAGGGTAGCACAGAGAAGGCTTGGTCTCATTCATGGGTCCTTAAGTGCCCTTTGCTCAAGGTCATCATCTCACCAAAATGTCTTATTTTAGAACATTTTTGAATGCTTTCAATTCCACTATCTCATATACAACTTATATCCTCTGCCTCCCTATTTCCCCTTGTGAAAGTCCTCTTTGCATGCTTCTATGGTGGATCCACACTTTCTCCTCTTCTTGTCGCATTTCTTCCATAGGTGAGTTGAGAAGAATGTCATGTAGTAGTTGATCAAGGAAGGGGGCAAAGTACAGTTTCTGGTATTATGTTTCTATCACATGCTTTCTGTGTCTGTCATGCATTTGTTCTATCTTTACATCTGATTTCTTGTCTGGCTGGTTATAGATTTCTAAGGTGAAAGTTAAGTTGCCCCACCATTTTTGAAAGCACTGCTCCTGGTTGTAATGGTAGCTTTAGTGCTGGCTGGTTTGTGGTCATTTGGGTAAATGCCCAGGAGTGGAATGGCTGGGTCAGGAGCGCTCTATATTTAATCTCTTGAGGAACCTCCACACTGCTTTCCAGGGTAGTTGAACAAGTTTGCATTCCCACCAACAGTATAGTAGCGTTCCCTTTTGGCCACATCTCCACCAATATCTGTTAGTATTAGTTTTCTTGACAATGGCCATTCTAACTGGGGTGAGGTGGAATCTCGGTGTTGTTTTGATTTGTATTTCTTTTTTTTTTTTTTTTTTTTTTTTGGCCAGTCCTGGGCCTTGGACTCAGGGCCTGAGTACTGTCCCTGGCTTCTTCCCGCTCAAGGCTAGCACTCTGCCACTTGAGCCACAGCGCCACTTCTGGCCGTTTTCTGTATATGTGGTGCTGGGGAATCGAACCTAGGGCCTCGTGTATCCGAGGCAGGCACTCTTGCCACTAGGCCATATCCCCAGCCCTGTATTTCTTTTATGACCAGAGATGTTGAACATTTATTCATGTGTCTATTTGGCCATTCTTATTTCTTTAGAGAAGTCTCACTTTAAGTCTTTAGCCCACTTATTAATGGGGTTGTTGTTTCTTCAAGGATTTATTTATTTATTTATTTATTTATTTATTGTTTTTGCTATAATATGAGGTACTTGTCTGTTATATTATTCTTTTCCCAGTCAGCAGACTATTTATCTTGCTACCTATGTCCCTTACTATGCAGAGACTTTGAAGTTTAATGCAAGCCCGTTTATCCAGCCAATCTTTGATTTGTTGTGTTTTGGGATCTTTATATATGCAACCAACCCAGATGCCCCTCAGTAGATGAATGGATCAAGAAAATGTGGGATATATACACAATGGAATTCTATGCTTCCATCAGAAAGAATAACATTTCCCCATTTGTAAGGAAAAGGAGAGACTTGGAAAAACATTACATTAGGGGAAGCAAGCCAGACCCAAAGAAAGAGGCTGAATTTTTTCCCTCATTGGTAATAACTAGAATGTCTATGATATTCTTAGCAGAGGATCACAATAGTTCATAGCTAGGTGCACCTAACCGCTTATGAAGCTTATCAACATGAACTGAAAGAAATGGAAACAAGAGGTTTTTATAATGTACTATTTGCAGTTATTTCTTTTTTCTCCCTTTGGTTTTGCCCTACTGTCACTGTTTTTTTTTTTTTTTAATTTCTGTACCCTTTTCCCTTGTATATAAGTTTATCTGACTTGTGCAAGGGAAGGGGAATCACAGAAATGGCAGGAGAAAGGGTGAACTTATGCAAAAGTGATACTCACTAGACCCCATGTTAGAAATGCACTTTACAACTTGTGGGGGAAGTATAAGAAAATGAGTGAGGGGGTAACACTGTTTTAAAAGAAATGCACGCATTACCTTACTTATGTGACTGTAACCCCTCAGTATACCCCTTTTACAATAAAAATTTAAAAAAAGAAAGCACTGTTCCTGGTCTTGAGGCTTTTATGTTGCTGGGGAGAAATCTGATGCCTTATTGATTCTTGGTCCTTTCTTTGACTCTGGACTCCGTGTTTCTTAGTTCTCTTTGGAAGTTACAGAATCTTTTTTTGTTCTTGGTGATCTCCAATTTGCTGACAATGTGACATAAAGAATTTTCTTTAATTGCTTAAAGAAAAGTACATTGAATATAATGACTATATTTGCTCACCTTTCCTTAATTGCTTTTGTAAGTACTTTTAATTTGGAAACTCCTGCCTTTTAAATTGAAGACATTTTCCTTAGTGGTTAGAAAAATATTTATTTATTTTTTGCCCTTTGTTTCCTAATGCTCTTATTAGTCTCATGTGAAATCTGGATTTATTTTCTGTGGTTCATCTATTTTTCCTTTTTAAATCGTACCTTTCAAGATTTATTAAGTATGTTCTTCCAATAATTTTTTTACTGAAATTTTGCCTCTACTATTTCTATTTTAATTTGCAAAAGTATATTTTTGATTCTGGGATGTTCCTAGTTTTTCTTATTTCCTGCACACAGCAGTTTTCTCAACTTTCTCAAAATATTATCCAGATTATTTCATTTATAATTTTTGTTCTTCTTGCATTGTCTCTATTTATTTTAAGACAGATTCCAATTGCTTGATTTTTATTTTGTTCCTTTCCGTTCAGGACCTGTATGAATCTCTGCTGACAGCAATCTACTTTTTTGCCTTTTACCTGACAATATTAGAGATTTAGAATACTTTGTACAATTTCACCCCGTTTTTTCCTTTTGAACTATTATTACTATAAATTTTTGCAACTATTTTACATTTATGTTAAGCCCCGTCAAGACATCATTGTTTTGCACAGCTTCTGTGTTACATGGTTTGAAGTCTTTTCTCTTGTTGTTTGCTTGTTTTTGCCAGTCCTGGGGCCTGGGCCCTGTCCCTGATTCTCTGTGTGCTCAAGGCTAGTGCTTTGCCACTTGAGCTACAGTGCCACTTATGGCTTTTTCTGAGTAGTTTATTGGAAATAAGAGTCTCATGGACTTTCCTGCCCTGCCTGGCTTTAAACCTCAATCCTCAGACCTCAGCCTCCTGAGTAGCTAGGATTACAGGCCTGAGCCACTGGCACCTGGAAAATTTATTTGTTTTTATATTCAGCTCCTAGATATTTGTTCTTGTGTGCTATATTACTTTCCCATTTCTACCCTGTCATCTTCCTTCTCTGAAAAGTTTATTTGAATGTTTCTTTTATTTCTTTTCTTTTATTTTTTTGTAGCATTTACTTTCTTTTTAAAAATCTCCTTTTCTTTTTTTTTTAAGTTTTTATTATAAAACTGATGTACAGAGAGGTTGAATGTTTCTTTTAATTTAACAATATTGGCAATACCAACTCATTTTCAAAGATTTTGCTTGGAAAGAAGTTTCATCTTATATTTTGAAGTATTGTCACTAAGTATAGAATTTTGGATGAGCAATTATTGTCTGTCAGCATTGTAAATATATAATTTCATTGTCTTTTATCTTCTCATAGTTTTGTGGAAAAGACAGACCCTTATTACTTTTAAAGGGCAATGCAACTTTTTACTTTGGTGACTTTTAAGATTTTTTTTCTTTGATGCTAGTTAATTCTCAGCAGTTTTGCTAAGATGTGATTTGATTGTTTTCCTTTAAAAAATTCCATGCAAAATGAAAAAAATAGTTTTATTAACTCTGATGGTAAAAAGCAATTTCTTAAATTTATAACATCTACTTCATTGACCAGAAGAATTTCAATAAAAATGCCCCTCCAGAATATAGTCAATTCAGTGTTAACTCTGGATGTATGTGAGAAGCAACAAGGGTCACATTAAATTAAAAATGTGGTCAATGTGTTGCACAGGCCTCTGGCTCAGGAAACCTTCATTGGACAGCTCGGTTCCTTTATTACTGATGGGAAAAGGAGACACAGGGCTGCCAGTGTACCCGCAGGTTCACACAATGAATAAACCCATGTACAGTGAGTATAGAGATTTTCCCTCTTGTTCCCTCTTGTTCCCTCTTGTTAAATACTTATTAGTGACCCAATACCAACTGACAATGTTTTGTCATGGTAGAATAACTGATTGCTCAACTTTGAAGGAAATTCACCACATTTGGGAGTCATGTAGGAATCAGGTGAGTCTAGATGTGAGGGGAGAACTGGTGAGATCAGGCTATCTGCAAACTCTTCCCACACTACACTTGGGATTCAGTGTTTCCAGATGTGATGTCTACAGAGAAGATGGAAATTTGGATTTGAGGATTTTCATGTAAAAACGTCTTTATATATTGTCATTGAAACACCCTCTCATTCTTCCTCCACTTGTCTCCTTCTCCCACCAAACACAGAAAACCCAAACTGCTGTGAGATCCAACAAGATGTTTCCATCCTTTCAAATGATGCCAGGTTGGAGTCTTCTGCCCTAGATCAAGGTAGAGTAGAAGTCTAAGAGGAAGAACTGTTAAGCTAAGGGCCCATCAGAAAATTCTCTTCTAAAACAGTGCATTGAAGGTGGACAGATCATTAATAAAAAAATATGATGGGAAAATATGGGATGTGATAAGTCTAGACAGCAATAATTCTGGCCATAGCTCTTTGTCTAATTGTCTGTAACTTATATTATCAAAGCTGATGAACGTATTTCTGCTGTAGAAATAAGTTTAGTAGGGGGATGTTTGAAAAGTAGGTGGAAGTATTTGCTAGTGGAAGGTTTTCCCAGAGATGAACTTCTATTCCAAATCGTGTTTTGATTACTTTTAATCACATTTTGATTATTGTCATAGATTTTGATATTTGATGTGTTCAGATACTTGATGTGTTTAGTTCTGTTCTTGTTTCAGCTCAAGATTTCTGTGGATACTTGGGCTATTTTTGTGGGTCTAGATGCAATACAGAATTCCCCCCCTCCCCGGTATGGTTAAAATTGTCATTGGAGTTTTGTTAGATATTGAGTCTATGAATCACTAGTGAAATATGGACATTTGAACTCTATTAATTCCTCAAATTCATGAATACTGATGTCTTTTTTTTTTTTTTTTTTTTTTTTTTGGCCAGTCCTGGGCCTTGGACTCAGGGCCTGAGCACTGTCCCTGGCTTCTTTTTGCTCAAGGCTAGCACTCTGCCACTTGAGCCACAGCGCCGCTTCTGGCCGTTTTCTGTATATGTGGTGCTGGGGAATCGAACCTAGGGCCTCGTGTATCCGAGGCAGGCACTCTTGCCACTAGGCTATATCCCCAGCCCTGATGTCTTTTTTTTCTAGTTACATTTTAGATGTAGCTTTGCAGGTCTGCCAAACAAGACCTTGTAGTAGTTACCAGAGTAAAATGAAAACTCAGAAGTTGGTCATGCAGGTGATTCGTTTGCACTGTTTTCCTTTTCTTTATTAAATGTACACTTGGATCCACCTTTGGATGCTCAGGTCTCAAATTAATTTGCACCTTAGAAATCAGACAACGTTTTATTTGTTAACACAGATCCCTGCCTGTCTAGGCTAATGCTATTTAAAATGTATGTATTAGAATAGATATACTGAGTTATAGCTGCCACTTCAGTTTGCATTGAAATCTAGTGACATTAATGATGGATTCTCATTTGTAATAAACACAATTTAGGTTCTTTACATTTTTGCATATATGTAGATTCAGGAGGAGCCGTTTGCAGAGACACTTCCATAGAAACATGGATGGTAGTAAGTAAAGGATTGTCTGTTTTCTGAATGTCAGTAAACTTTCAGCAAAATAGTGAAATCTCGTTAGAGAAAGCCATGGAGTGTTCAGTAGACTCTTGGAAATGCCTTCTCTTCTGACCCAGCCACTACAGGGATTGCTGTACAGAGAGGAAGCTCCACTCACTTGCATGTGTGCTTTGGGAAGTAATGCTGTGGTTGAGCTCTGTGGGGAAGATGTTTGTCTTTTATGAAGCAGTGATACAGGCAGGTAAGAGAGACAGCTTCCCCAACACGTAGCTTGGCGATGGTGGGCTCTGGCATTGTCTGCTGTCTCTGGAGTGTGTGGGGCTTTCTCATTCTCTTTGAAGCCTAGCTATTTGCACTCCAAAGAAGTATGGATCTTCAAGACTGTCTAGGCTGAATGTGGTTTTAAGCCAAGTATTTATTGTTTAAAGCCTCTGTTTTTGAGGCCTATTTGCCAGTAACTAAACTGCTTGTGAGAATTTCCAGTGGCAATCTAATACATGAATACTGTATTTAAATCAGACTGCTTTTAAAATGTACTTTTTTGGGCAATACTAGGTGGTTGAAATAACTTAATATAGTGAGTGGCACTTTGACATAAGTCATATTTGGAGCCATTGTTTTATTTCAAACTATGGAAATGTTTTAATATATCTAGAATTGAATAGAATCACTTAACTGATACCAAATAAATGGACATGAACAAAATACACACATATTCAATTAACTAGTCAAACATGAAAACATTGAAAAAATCCTTTAGAATAAGTTAATAACATCCATAATACTACTACTTTCCAACTTTATATTTAGATATAATTAATAAAGTATGCACTCTACAAATTACAGTGTTATATGTGGTTCAAATTCTTAATAAAAGAAAGTGCACAATATATTGTCCTAAAAGTCAGTCTTATAACTACTGTTGTTCTTTTTTTCCTGTGGGCTCTGTCTTCTTTTCTTTAGGTCCCTAAGAAATAGAGGTCACTGGTAGTGTGTATTCTGGACCAATTTTAGTACTGTAATTTATTTTATATGTAAAATCCACATGTAAACTATTAGTAGACAGGACATAAGTACACATTATTTATATTATTTCATTATATGGCTCAAATTTGCACTTTTTTTTTTTGCCAGTCCTGGGCCTTGGACTCAGGGTCTGAGCACTATTCCTGGCTTCTTTTTGCTCAAGGCTAGCACTCTGCCACTTGAACCACAGCACCACTTCTGGCCGTTTTCTATATATGTGGTGCTTGGGAATCGAACCCAGGGCTTCATGTATACAAGGCAAGCACTCTTTCCACTAGGCCATATTCCCATCCCTGCACTAAATTTTTATGGGTATTTTTGTACAGTTAATTAGTCACACAGGGATTAGACTCTATTTTGACCCATTTACTTGTTACAGTATGGTATGGAATCTGCTGGGAACTTTCACTTGCACAGTTATAGTCTGGAATACTAGAGTACCTTGCCCCAAAGAAATTGTAAACATTGAATGTAATACATGTTCTATTTCCCAAAGTTCCTCCTCTATCCTAAACAATATTCTGTGCATGCGCATGTGCGAGAGAGAGAGAGACAGAGACAGACAGAGAGACAGAGAGAGAAAGAGAGAGAGACAGAGACAGAGAGACAGAGAGAGAGAAAGTGAGAGAGATAGACAGAGAGAGAGAAGGAAAACAAACTGGGAGAGCGAGAAGGAGAGAGGCAGGTGTATAATAAATAATGGAGGATTCAGTGTCATCTATTAGGAGATCATTGTCTTGTTGTTGAACTCTTCAATGTGACTCTTAAATTGTTGTTTTGTTGTTTCCTTGACTCAAGGAAAGGGCATATGGCCTCTTGCCTCAAGAAGAGGGGATATTCTCAGGTGGATACTCTCTCCTTACCACCTGTTTTCTCTTTTCCTTGCTCCTTGCTTCAGTGCAGCAGCCATGCCATGCAGGACCCTTTGTCAAACACTTGCATGTGTCCACTGGGAATATTGAGCCTCTTTACAAGAGGAAGAAATTCCTCCATCAACCTATCACTTCAATCTCCCCAAGATCTTCTAAAGTCAAAGACTTCACACTGTGAGTTCCATGTAACTTCTCCTTTGTTCCTCTACAAGAGTTAGACTCTGTTATTGAGACTGAGAGCAGATACAGGTGCTCCAATTTCTGTATTTGTCTATTTATAGTAAGAGCTTTCACTGATCACATTAGTTTCCCAAGGGAGTAAACACATTGTACTTCAGAGCATTTTTTTCAAGTTTCACATGAGGAAAAAAGCTAGATTGCATGTGATACAACATTGGCCTCTCCCTCTATACAATAATAAGCATTAGAGTATTATACAAAGGAACAATTAGTTTTGCCATGATCATGAAATTCTGTTTCTGAGCATTTCTTCTCCACTAGAATGAAAGGTCTTGTAAGTGCCAGGATGTCTGTTTTGTTCCCTGCTTTATCCTCTTATTTAGAAAAAAACCTAGCATATAATGTGATCAATATATATTTTTTTAATAAATAAATATTAAAAGGGTTATATTTTTACATGGCTTCCTCTTTGCCATACAGAAGTGGGTTTCTTTACTAAGAGGAAAACCATTGTATCATACCATTTGATTGTAATTTTCACTCTTGTAACCTGCAAAAGTGGTTTCTAATTTACTTCCTACTCTAACACTGACACTAATTGAGAACAACTAAAGTAAAGTAACTGTACAAAAGACAATGGAAATAATTTATTTACCAATAGATAGATGGCCAGTTTGTAGTTCTGGACCAAAGGCTTTCTCTCTGGACCTACTTCAGACTGATATGGTTTATGGATCCTTCTGACCATTGAGAATAATATTAGCCATTTGCTGAAGAGATACAAGATTTGACTAATAAAGCTAAGGAGGACATTTAGGAGTGTATGGCTCAATATAGCTAAAATCATGTCTGCTAGTTTTTTCAAGTTAAAGCAAGAAACTTGAGGATGTTAAACACCTTGAATGTTCAGTTAAATAGATTAGGAATAAAGAAGACACCAACCCTGGCTTAGAGAAACTTGAGCATAATTTATTCTCTGCAGTCTGTAACCCCCACACTGGGTGCTGAGGGCAAATAAAGGCAATGTGACCATGGCACAAAGAAAGCCTGGAATGAATGCAGAATTCATTCTGATAAGAAGGAGCACTGGTGCATCAAGCCAGAAAGAGATGAGACGATTGGATTAATTTCCTTTCTAGATAATAAATATTGTGGCACTAGGCTGTAAGATAGGGAAGGGACCATTGCAAATGACTACAAAGAAAATTTCTAAGGTCTCTAGGCCAATAATTGATCTTAATGGAATTTGATTATTTTATTTCCATAGTCAGCCACCCCTTACCAAGCTTTTTCTTCCTCTCCTCTTCGAAAACTATTAACTCCTATTACTGGCTATGGTGAGCAAGAAAATGCTTGGTAACAAGTTTTATTTCTTTCTGAACTATGACTTGTTGTAAGTATGGTGAGAAGTAGGGCTTGGTCAGAGGGATGGGCCTCATCTTTGTCTTTGTTTTCAGTGTTGCATGTGAGTGTTTTGTAGTCACAACTCATGTTTAATATTTCTAATGCCTCATGTAATATCAATTATTAATGAGATAATGAAAACATATAATGAAAACATATGAAGAGCCATATAAAAATGATTAGCATGATTTTAACTTCTTGGACTCCAGTTATTTCTGTGCAAAAATTTGTATATATAAATAAAGCAAATAACTCCTTTTTTTACCCACAGATATTACAGATTCTGTCTTTCAGATCTTAACTTCTACTAAATGGTGTCTTTACTGTGATTAGGGACCTTAAACTCAGAATTGTCTTGCTTCAGTTTCTCACATACTGGGAATGTAAGTGTAAACTATCATGCCCAGTGAAACTCTGACTTTTTAATGGTAGGATTTTAGATTTGAGAACTGAAAGATGTTAGAGTAACACTTAGAAAACATTAATAAAATTGTGATCCTTAAATTTTTAAATTTTTACTGTAAAGATGATGTACCAAAGGGTTACAGTTACATAAGTCTAGTAGTGTTCATTTTATTCACATTTGGAATACCCAAAATGTATTTGTATTTTTCCCTTTAACTTAATTGATCAGATAATTTTGAACACCCTGTTATTTCCTTCTCTATTTTTGTAAAAACTATGTATTTGACATAGATCTAAAATAGATCTGAACTCAAAAAGAGCTACAAAAATAGGACAGAATTCTTAGTTTACCATTCATCTAGCTTCTCCCAAACCCAAATCATAATGTTACAGGATCACAGGACATCGCTAGTATAGGTATGGTATTATGAACTCACACACAGAACTTAACCATGTTTCACTGGATTTTAAATGATGAGGTTGTATCACAAGTATGTATTCAACACACAAAATAGTTCTAGCACTACAAGGAAAACTCCTATGCTAGTCCATGAAAGTCACACCTTTTCTCAAGCCTAATTCCTATAACCACTAATCCACTTATGTAAGTTTGTCATTTATATCTATGAAAAAGAAACACATCCTATACAGCTTATTGAGATTGGCCTCTCTGTCTCCCAAGATGCTCTTGTGATCTATTGAAGTCATTGATTATAGCAATTTTTTTCTTATTCCTATCCTACTATTTATTAGTAATATTCCACAAATGGTTGTTTTTTTAAAATAATAAACCTTCAAATTCATATCCACAACATCCTATAAAGGATGACTCTTTGGAATTATAATCCTAAACTCAGAAAGAAGGCTCCTAAAGCCTAGGATGAAGGAGACATTCTTATTTTTTGTACAAACCTGCTCTCACGTGATCTAGCTCTCATTTATTTTAACTTACGAATTTTGTTATGATGATGGTGCTTCAAGTTTCTAGTTGGTTTCCTTGGTTACCTTGGCTACTTCTTTGTTTTCCATTCTTACTGTGAAAATCAAGATTTTTTTTTCAGTATTGAGGTTTGAAAATGAAGTTTTATATTTGTTTGGCAGGTTATCTATGGTTGAGCTACAATTGAGCTACAATTTCATCTTTGTGTGTGTGTGTGTGTGTGTGTGTGTGTGTGTGTGTGATAATTATTCTGAGATATATCCTTGATTCTCCAATTGTAGATTTTCTTTTCTTTCCTTTCCTTTTTTTGTGTTAGTTATGGGACTTGAACTCAGAGCCTGGAAGCTGTTTCTGAGCTCTTTTGCTCATGGGTAGTGCTCTACCATTTTGAGCCTCGCACCACTTCTCAATTCTAGGTTTCCTATCCTAACTGGGATGATAGGCTTGTACAATCACACTTAACATCTTTCTGTTGAGAAGTAATCTTGAAGACCTCTCTGCCAGGATGGTCATGGATCTCAATCTTCCTAATCTCATTTCACATATAGTTTAGGATGACAGGTACACACAACCTCACCCAGATTTTTGTTTAGCAGGGGTTTTGTGAATTTTCTAGCCTAGGTTGGCCTCCAATTGTGACCTGCCTATTCTCAGCTTTCTAAGTGCTAGAATTACAGGTGTCAGCCAATGTGCCCAGATAGAGATCGAGTTGCTGATAGGTTGAATTTGAGATTTTTATTGGATAGTCATGTGGCAATGGTAAGGGGGCTTATTTTATCTGGATTTATAGGACAGGTCAGGGCTGTTGAATTTGATTGTTGCTGACATACACTTAATCATTGAAATCATGAAACAGGAAAGATAAACAAGACAATTCTTTGAGCGCTTCAGTAATCTGGGGTTGGGAGAGAAAGAGGAGAACTGGACAGAGTAGTAAAAAAGGAGTGATTTAGGAAGAAGAAAAACTCAGAGTTGATATCTATGAAATGAAGTCAATGTCAAAGATCAAAGATCAAAGGTTAGTGGTCTCCAATGTGAATGATGTCCCAACTAAGATGAGGCCTGAATATGACCTAGTGGAAATCTTTGTTGGCCTGGATAAGAGATGATTTGGGGTGGGTGCCAGTGGCTCACGCCTAAAATTCTAGCTACTCAGAAGGCTGAGATCTGATGATTGCAGTTGAAAGCCAGCCTAGGAAGGAAAGTCCTGAGACTCTTATCTCCAATTAACCACCTGAAGTGGTGCTGTGGCTCAAGTGGTAGAGGGCTAGCCTTGAGCTGAAGAGCTCACGAAGAGTGCCTAGGCCCAGCGTTCAAGCACCATGGCCAGTGAAGAGAGAGAAAGAGAGAGACAGATAGATAGATAGATAGATAGAGAGATAGAGAGAGAGAGAGAGAGAGAGAGAGAGAGAGAGAGAGAGATTTTATTTGGTTGAGCCAGATTAGACAAAGTCCTTTTGAGACTTTAGTAAAGAATGAGAAAAGGGTAACAAGATATTCAAAACAGATAAGAGGAGAAATGAATACAGTGTAGTTGGGAGTAGTGTGGTGGTTCACACCTACAATCCCAAAGTAATGGCAAGAGGATCATGAGTCTGTTAAGGTAGCCTTGACTATATCATAAGATCCTGTCTCAGAAACAACAACAACAACAAATAACAGGAAGAGAAGAACATAGTTTAATAAAGTTTATGTCATCTAGTGTCCTACAATTTCAGTCTCATCACACTAAATAAGAAAGATTGCAGGTGAACAAATGTGATAGTGATATTCACTAAACTGTGTTGAAAATGAACTGTACAGCTTGTGGGGGAGAAGGTCTGGGAAGGAAAAACTGGGTGAACATGAGGGAAGAGATGGCACTGTTCAGAAAGAAATATACCCATTACCTGACTTATGTAACTGCAAGCCCACTGTACATTACCTTTACAATAATAAGTTTTTAAAAAAGATTTTATAGATCAAAACAAAACAAAAAAGAAAGATGGATACAACCTTCATAGAAACCTCCAAGTAACTTTTTAGTGTGCTTTTTTTTTCTTCCAGAACTGGAACTAAAATGTTAACAAGTTTTACGTTTGAATTCTGAAAATGGGCACTGTTGAACTTCATCCTTCCTTGTCACTCTGCTGTTTGCCTGATGGGTTTGCTCCCATCTGTACCCTTCCTTCTAGCCCTAGGATAGAGTGAACAGACTGACTCCAAAAAGTCTCACCACACTTCTGTCATTGTGCCTCATCCCAAGTGTCCACCCTGAGGAATCTTGCAAGGAATCCAACAATTTTGAAAGAACAAGTTACCTGTCCCAGCTGTATCCCGGCCTGTATAGCTCCTGTGAACACAATCACCCATTGTGTCTGCAAGGCCCACTAAAAGAAAGAAATAGCCGGGTGTACCAGTGGATCATGCCTGTAATCCTAGCTACTCAGGAGGCTGAGTGCTGAGGAACAAGGTTCAAAGACAGCCACTTAACCACCAAAAAACTAGAAGTAGAGCTGTGGCTCAAGTGGTAAGAGTGAAAAAGAGTGAAAAAGAGTGAAAAAGGCCGTGTGTGTGTGTGTGTGTGTGTGTGTGTGTACACACAAAGACCCAAAAACCTTAGCTGTATCATCATCAAGTACTACTTGTTTAACAGGTCAAAAGTGAAGTATTGGTTAGAAACTAAACAATAAATAAAAAATTCTTTTTCTGTTCTTTTCTCTGTTAAATGCCAATATTTATATCTGCTGCAGTGAAGCACATTTCTTCTCAAAAAGAAAATGCAGAATCCTAGCATATTTCTTACTCTTATCTAGGACAATGATTTAAAGTATGTAGAAGCAGCTGTCTCCACAGCACCTCCCTACCCCCACCCCAACTCATTTTAATACCAACATTATTATCATGATGGCATGGTGGTAATAAGGGGGTCTTGCTGCTGCTTGCTCCTCTTTTAAGGAGCAAACTGTGATGTCAGCATGTCACTAACACACTAGATATGTATCTCTAGAGGTTGCCATGGCAAATGTGGAACCTGAGCCTTCCTAATGAGCCTTAGCTGCAGTTCCTGACAGATGAAGTATTCTCAGACATTTCCTGAAAGGCTCTATGTTGGCCTCTCTAAGCATCACTGTGAAGGCATTTGCTTTCATTTCTGGGGGTAGATTAGCACTGGGTGGGAGTGGGGGTGAAGCCTCCCTTAGGCAGGAAGTGTCATTTAATCTGACAGGAATTTCTAGGGCTGGAAAGGCATCAGGTACAAGAGGACACTAAGGAAATATGTTAAGTTAAAAGCCTGTTCCTGGCAGTTTTATGATAAATTATTCTACCTTCCTCCTTGAACAAACAAAGCAACTTCCAAAATGAAGGGCGTTTAGAACAATTTCATTTCATTTATTTTATTTGTTCCAGTTCTAAGGCTTAAAACCAACCAAGGCCTGGGCACTGTTTCTAAGTTTTTTTTTTTTTGGTTTTGTTTTTTTTTTTGCTCAAGGCTAGCACTCTACTACTTGAGTCACAGCTCCACTTTCAGATTTTTTTTTTTTTTTTTTTTTTTTTTTTTGGTGCTCACAGACTTTTCTAACTGGGCTGGTTTTGAACCTTTATCCTCAGATCTCAGCCTCCTGAGTAGCGTGAGCCACAAACAACTGGATATTTTTATATCAACAATGGTGCAGACTGTTAAGTTGGAGAAGAGAGGCCAAGAATTCTAGGGCAAGTAAGAAGTTCTCTGAGGTTACTTCTTGTTTTTCTTTGTAGGTTAATTTTGTTTTTGTACCGAGAATAGTGAACAAATTGTCCCTTTGGTCAAGAGACAAATATGCTCACGACAGTGTATGTTGTCAACACAGCAAAGTATTCATCCAGTGTTTCAATCCTTTATCTATTGCTAAGAACAGTAGCATAGAATTCATAAGTTATATGTAAAAGAGATTTGTCTTGGATAATAGTTCTGATCCATGGTCAAGGAGTTCAGGAAGGTCTTATGATTGGCAAAGTCTTGAGGCAGAACAAGGCATCCAATGGAAAAGATAGAAAGCCCATAGAAACCAAGAAAAAAGCTGGCTTTTGTAGCAGATGCATTATTGTGATAACCCATTCACCCATTTTCTCATTAATTGAATGAATGCAGTAAGTCTATTCATTAGCTCTAATTATCTTACCACTTCTGTTCAAGACTCTTCTCTTCTCTTCTTCTTTTCCTTTCCTCTTTTCTATCCCCTCCCCTTGTCTCTTTTCCTCCCCTCCCTCCTTCCCTCCCTTCCCTCCCTCCTTCCCTCCCTCCCTCCCTCCCTCCTTCCCTCCCTCCCTCCCTCCCTCCTTCCCTCCCTCCCTCCCTCCCTCTCTCTCTCCCTTCCTTCCTTCCTTCCTTCCTTCCTTCCTTCCTTCCTTCCTTCCTTCCTTCTTTCCTTCCTTCCTTCCTTCTCTCTCTCCCTCTCTCCCTCCTTCCTTTCCCTCTTTCTTTCAAAATAGGACTTTACTATGCTGTCCATGCAGACCCCAAATTTAGGATCTTCCTATCTCAGCTTCCCAAGTCCTTAGATTACAGGTGTGGACTACTACCCATCTGTAATCATCTTTTAAAGGTTCCATCTAATAATGAGGTTCCATTTCATAATGAGGTTTAAAAATCAACATGAATGGAGGGGAGAATCAGCAATAGGTAAATATTATTTTCATGTATCAGAGCTGTAACATTTCTTTTGAGTTAGCCTTCAATTATTTGTAAGGTTTAGAACCTGAGATAATATCTCTGTTTAATTTGTACTGGGGCTGACATGAACTTTGTAAAGCAGAATAGAATAATAACTACTTAGCATCACAAGAACAGTATGTGAAATAATAAACTTGCTTGCTTTACTTACGGTTTTCTCTTGCTTATGCTCATTTCCTATAGGTTTTCAGCAATAAGACAAGCAGAAAAGTTTCAGGTGGCAGTGGTTTAAATGGTTGGGGGGATTTTGGATGATCAGTCGTGATTCTCATGATGAAACAACTAACATTCAAATCAGACAGGAAAGGGAAGGTCCTGGGCCTTACTGCCATCAGGGACCAGACTCAGACTGGAACAGGTTCTCCAAAGTGAAATGGATCATAGTATTTGTGGCACAGCAAAATTTGTGTACCTCCAGCTACTCTTAACTTGGTTTTAACCCATGGAGATATGTACTGCATATTCCTTGAATACTGCAAAAATAACCCATCACTGTCACTCTAAAGCAATATCTTAAATCTAAAACAGTGAGGAGGATATTTGGAACAGGGTATTCTCAGTACAATACCACTGTTTGCCCTTGTTGGATGATATTACTTTTTCTCCCTATGTCCTCAATAAGGCCTCCATTCATTTAGGATATATGGAAAATGCACAATGTTCTTGTTCTCATAAATTCATGCAAACTGCCACATCTTAGCAGTAATTGAGTTTATTGGTCACACATGGGTGACAAGTTTGGTCTGAGACAGTCCCACTTATATATGGACAGGTTAATTTCATGAAGGCTATGATTTAATATGTCCATTAACAATCTTGTAATAGGGCAAAATCAGTCGACCTTAGAGAAGACTGAGTGTTCGATTTTGGATTTGTAAGTGTGATCACCACACCTACTGAAAGAACTTTGGAAAGCCATCAAACCACTCAAGTTCAATGACCTGCTGACTCATGGCATGCTTTGGGAGTGGGCTCCTTCCTGGGGCTCTCAGTGGCCTGAACTCTTGAGGCTACTGTCGGTTCTAGAGTATTCATTAATTTCAGTAACCTACTAAGACCCAGGTGAGCATTTACCAAGTAATCCAGCTCCTTAATGGATATAACCTCAGTTCATACAATCTAGGAGGAAAGAAAAATTTGCGTTTGATTGGAAAAATATAGTGTCATGTTTGGAATATCTGCTCAAGCAGGTGTTTACAAATCCAACTGAAGCACTCCACTGAATATTGTAGAGTTCATTTTTAATATGAAATCCTCTTTTCATTCTCTTTAAGTGTTAGGGTTTATGTATCTGAGAGGTCATAATAATGGGTATTTATAAGAGAAATCCTATAATTTTGTGTCAAGGAGTTATTATGATTATTTTTGGCAAATGAAATACATCTTTGTTTAGGTTCTGTGATAGGCTTTTACTTTCCACAGTGTCATAAAGAGCTAAATAAAATGCACCCCACTTTAGCCATAGAAATTTAAGTCAAAAAAGCAATAAAAGTCTGCGTTTGTCACAGAAAGATATATATATATATATATTTTTTTTTGGCCAGTCCTGGGCCTTGGACTCAGGGCCTGAGCACTGTCCCTGGCTTCTTCCCGCTCAAGGCTAGCACTCTGCCACTTGAGCCACAGCGCCGCTTCTGGCCGTTTTTCTGTATATGTGGTGCTGGGGAATCGAACCTAGGGCCTCGTGTGTCCGAGGCAGGCACTCTTGCCACTAGGCTATATCCCCAGCCCCGGAAAGATATTTTTGACACAATTCTAAGGGGAGTAAGATGGAATCAGGGCTCTCTGGAGAAGGAACACATTTCTTATGTGATGAAAACATTATATCTGCATTGGCTTTTCCTTGAATTCAAGTATCAGATCTGCTAAAGAGACCCTGGGAAAAGCCCACTGCATGCCAGAGCTAAGGAGGAAAGATGGGCTCTAATTTGCCTCAGAGGTAGGCCAGGCAAGGTGGTTTTTTTTTTTTTTTTTTTTTTTTTTTTTTTTTAGCATCCTCCAGGAATTTCCTCAGATGGTAGCAATTTCTTGCAACAATGTAACAGGCACATACTATAGACAGATTTGAATTGGTTATCTACAGATGAAAGGCTCCCCAGACCCTCGTTTCCTCTTGGATCCAGCATTTGATTGCTTGCTTTGTCCTTCCTATCTCTTTTCTTCACAATCTCATTGGCTCCTTTATCTTCTTTTTCAGAGCCTCAAGCTTATCTTTTAAACTGATTTATTTCTGATTTTAGGTCTGGGAAGCAGCTGGAATGAACAGAAGAAATACAAAGAGTGATTCTGGTTTTTTTTTTTATTGTCAAGGAGCAGATGCTGTGGCAGGTGCTGCTGGTAAGATATGATAATCAAACAGGCAAAAGGCAAAAGAAATGTACAATTTTATTTTTCCATCTTGAGAGGGCTCTTGATTGCTGATTTATCCACATGGTTAAAGGCAAAATAATAGTTGAGACATTTGCCTACAGTCTACAAGGTAGAAATATGAGGCAAAATTTGTATAAGTATTCCCACAATGCATGTTCATCTGGGAGGGCTAATGCCGTCTTCATACTGAAGTTCTTGTTACATTACATTTCAAGCTGTAGTGAAGCAGGAGCTGCACTGTGCCTTTTTGTTTGTTGCAGTGGTTCTGGAGCTCGAACTCAGAGCCTTAAACTTGCTTGGCGTACACTCTACTACTTAATCCCTATCTCCAGACTTCCTTTGCCTTGGTAATTTGCAAAGTAGGGTCTCATTCAGGCTGGCTAAGGAACATTCCTACTTGTGATCCCTTTCATTGCTGAGGATGACAGTCATTGGTCACTTTGCCAAGCCATTGTGCCTCCCCTGTAGCTTGGATTGCAGGTGAGAGACACCATACCCAACCACTGCCTGAGATGGACTCTTGTGAACTTTTATGCCTATGTTGACTTTGAATTGTGACCCCTTCATCTCATTCTCCAAGGAGCTAGGATTACAGGGCTGCACATTACCACTCTCAGCTTTGAATTTTTTTGGACTTTGGATAGAAGTTGTGTGTCTTTATTTTCTTAAGCAAGACTATTCTTTATATAAGTTACTAATGAAAAATATCCTGATTTAAAAATGGATGTCATTTGTAATGCAGCTGAACCAGTTTATTTGGTGAGACTCCCTGGGAGGGCATTTCACATTCACTCTTGCTTCAATTGACCCTTTCCACTTTCCCAGTGACAAACAAATCACAGTTGACTGAGAGCTTAGTCAGTGGTGAGCATGGACAGAGGTGCATGATGACTGACTATTGAAACTGTGGTTTAGAGGTTATGGAGACGATATGCTGAACCACAAGGCAAGCAGACTGGCTATGGCGCTAGACATATACAATGTCAAGAAACATTTGGAGGGCTGGGGATATGGCCTAGTGGCAAGAGTGCCTGCCTCATATACATGAGGCCCTGGGTTCAATTCCCCAGCACCACATATACAGAAAATGGCCAGAAGTGGCGCTGTGGCTCAAGTGGCAGAGTGCTAGCCTTGAGCAAAAAGAAGCCAAGGACAGTGCTCAGGCCCTGAGTCCAAGCCCCAGGACTGGCCAAAAAAAAAAAAAAAAAAAAAAAGAAACATTTGGAAGTGGCTCATTATTTAAATTAACCAGAAGAAAATAAATATCTATGAACTGCAATATGAAACTTGAATTTTTAACTTAAAGACATGGCTTCAAATGTAATTCTAAGAGACTGCTTCTAGTTGAATAAAACCATTCTTTTTTTGTTCTCTTGTTTTTCTTTGAGCATTATCAGTGTTAGTTAATATAACAATTTTGTCATAGTGAGTGCTTTACTAGGTGTCTTTTTACCCTGAAAAGCCAAATAATACCCTCATTCTATATGACACAGATCCCAGAGTCAGATAAAAAGGGTTTCATTGCTGGGCTAAGAAAGAGCTAATTTTCTAAAATTGGAACATTATCTGTCATGTGTTACGACTCTGTAATTATGACTATTATTCTCATTGGGAAAAAATGAGATATTTCAGGAGGGGAAAAGATTTTTATAAAAGGCTTTTAATATAAATGGGCAATTATATTGAAATACTGACTTTTGTACTTAGACACTGTGTTGTAGATACACTGTATTATATTTGATGTACATTTAGTAAATTATATGCACATAAAACCTTCAAATATATGAGTACTACATCCTTAAAGAAAAGACATGAGTAGTTTTGTGAAATAGATTTTTAAGAAATGAATTCACACCTTCCATGCTTGCAGAGATTTTATTGTTAATAATGCATTGTGTTTTTCTTTTTTTGTAAAGAATGAATCATTTTCACTTGGCAATGAGTTTTAACAATTTTTGCAAGAATGATTATGCTTTTTAAGTCATTTTTGGGGCTGAATAAAGGGCAGTGGTAAAAATAAAATTATAATCATGATTCATCTTTTTCTAGAAGATGAAGACAATACCGTAAATTGTAAAGAACTTTTTCTTCATGATGAGCTAAGGGCATTTATAAGCAGAAAACGTGTGTGAGCTGGGCACTGGTGGCTCAAGCTGTAATCCTAACTACTCAGGAGGCTGAGATCTAGAGAATCAAAGTTTGGCACCAGTCTGAACAGAAATGTTTACTGGCCTTTATCTCTTGGCTAGCTATGTGCCTCAAGTGGTCAAATTCCAGCCTAATAAACACAAGGCCCTGATTTAAACCTCAGTATTCCCCTCCGCAAAAGAGAAGAACTTGGGACTTTGCTGAGTTTAAGAAGTTCCCATTGGGTAACTGGAATGTTTTTCAGCATAATTTACCTCATATGTCCCACTCCCTTGCAAGAGAAAACCCAAGATTTGCAGGTCAGAAGATAACAGAAAGTTAAAAACATATGATATGAATCAGAGATGGAGTTTCTTTGCATTAGAAAGATAAAAAAGGGAGAAATATCTGGAGTGATCCATCTTAAACTATCTCATTCACCAAAGACTTACATGGACTATTAGTGACTCATTTCTTCTTCCTTAACCTTGGCCTTTTCCCTGGCAGAATTCTCCATCCCATAGGACAAATGGCATGTGCTTTTTTTTTTTTTATCAATGTTTTCTTCATTGTATTTTTCTCTTTCACTTATTTATTTTCTTTTATAATTTTTAGCATTAATTTATTGTACAAGAAGGTTACATTTTGACATATCCATATATGCATACAATGTTCCTTGACTGGATTCACTGTATTTTTTTCCTGAGGGAAGAAAAAATTAGAGCTTAAAGGAAGCTTAGCCCTTGGACCAGGATGAATGCTTTGTCCTGAGGACAGGTGGTAGACATTGTAGATGGGCTTTTAGTTGTCTGAGGCAGCACCATGAGAGTACTCAAACTTTCAGAATCATTATTCTTTATACATGTGTTGCTATAATTGTATCATATAGGTTTGTGTATTTTATGTGTAATGGAGGTCTGCATATAGTTTGAGGCTGAAGTTTGAGGCTTGCTTCAAACCTCAGACGTAAGATCCTTCTGCCTCAGACTCCAGATAATGGGATTACAGGCATGTGCCACCAAGCATGGCTGACAGTCTGGATGTCTATTATGCCTTTTATTCCTGTTAGTTAGTATCATGATAAATTATTAATTGCTCTATTCTTCATTTTTTACATTTGCATGAAGCAGGTAACATTCTTCCTCACTCAGCTTACACAGAAATGAGAAAATGAGAACCAAAGATGTCAAATATATGTACAGAACAAAAGTGTTCTATGCTTGTAGATGATTTCTAGAATGTCTCTTAGTCTTTCTAACAAAATCACCATTCCAGTTATTCAAGTAAAAAAAATCCCGTAAATAATTACCTGTGAAAGGTTATGTCTATTAACTTAAGTCCTTGGTAATATCATAAGTCCCTGATAAGTGGTCTCCCACTTATCACTTAGTGGCAGGAAATACCCAAGTGCAAATCTATGTTTACTTTACAGGAAGGATAAGGATGATGCATAATGTTAAAAAAATTCACAACAGACAATAAACTTCCTTACTGTTGGCAAATTTTTCTGTGGCTCAAAAAGTAATGATGACATTGTTGCTATGCAGCAGGGACATATTTAGAAATGACAAGTTAACCTCATTTTTAGTTTGTGTCCTGGTATATCTGTTTGTAGAATGTACACTGTACAGTGACAGGTCACAGGAGATCCAAAGAAAGGTAGAGAAAACAGAACGAGTTAGGTAAACTGAATACAAAATACTTGGGCTGGTTAGCCTGGAGAAAACACTGTGAAGAGTGATCTAATAATTGGCTTTTAGGAAACAACGAGATTGTTTTTGTGTGTGTAGGGCACACAATTGGTTCTCAAGAAATGTTTTACAAATCTATTAGAACTTTGCATGTCTCTTAGCATTTGAGACTAGATATAGAAAAATTAAGAAGGAAGGCCCCTGTCTAGCATATTGGTTCTTCTGACATCACATCCTATTGGTATCTAAATCATTTGAAAGAGATGAAAATATCTCTCATGGTTAGAGATACAACTTGATCCTAGATGGGATTAGAGATGAAATGACACGGAGGAGCAGGGTCTATAGCATGAGTGGAGAAATCTGATGATTGACACCAGGAAAAATCCCAGCCAGAAGGCAGGAACTGCTTAGCAGTTCTTGGTGTTCAGAGATGACAGGCCTGCTGTGGCTACTTGAAGAGATGGGCCTTCACATTAGCTAGATAAGAAAGAAACAAAACACACACATAATAAGCAGCTTTTTTTTTCTTATTTATTGTAAAAGTAAGGTACAGACAGGTTACAGTTTCATATGTTAGGCCTTGGGTACATTTCTTGTACTGTTTGTTACCTCCTCCCTCATTAGCAACTTTTCTTAATTGACACATGGGACAGACAGGCCTGGCAGACAGACAAGCTCAACCAATATCAAGATAAGACTGGCTTGTGGTCAGGCTGAAGAACTTGTCTTATGTTGTTTTAACTTACTAGGAATAATTTTCAGACTGCTAAGCATTATAAGAAAAGATATAGAAAGCATGAAAGGTCTGCTGTGGTTTTTATAGAATTTTCACGTTGTTAACACAGAGATGAGTCTGGGTTCATACTTCCTAAGGTCAGAGTCCTATAACCATGTGTCCAAATTCCACAATCAGATACCACTTAGTAGATCAGGTCAGTTGCAACTGTCTCTGCATGTAGACAGGTTTCTCCACCACAATACTGTTGATGGTCTTGATAAAGCATTAGACCAGATCTGATCACTTTCGACAATTGCCAAATTTATTTGAGAATATGACATAAAGAATGAAAAGGGTAAGAAACAAGATTTTGTAGGCATGATATTTTGCTGCATTTTCCTTTGTATTTTGGGTGTGGGGAGGATTTGAATTGCCATAGGATATAGTTAAAAAAATTATAGAACTTTCTATTACAAAAGACTGGAGAACATTTTTCCCTTAGTATTTCCAACCATTTTGACAAAAATCTAAGCAGCTAGCATGTTTCATATAGTAAATTACTAGAAGCTTTTTGAAAACCAAGAGTACGGTCACCTTGACTTTACTTTTTTTTTTACTTTGCTGTCCCTGATGATAAATCACTGCCTAAGGTGATCTAATATATACTTGTGTCTCAAGTCCATGTCTGTGTTGCAGTAATACAGAAAACACTCTTCTTCCCAGAGTTGGAGTCAATGGAAATCACAGGTTTACTTATAATGTGTCTTGGATTTGGTTCTGTAAAGGATTTAACTGTAAAAATTAGATTTCCATGAATGGCTTTGTACTAGTCAGAATGGAAATGAGAGTCTATGACTTATAAGGTCAGGGAAAGCAACAAATTCAAGATACATGGGAGTTGTGCCCTATATAACATAGTTAATGAAAAACAGTAACATTAAAATGTGTCCTTTGCATGCAGTGTATTACAGTGCCTTTTGGGCATGGTTGTAGTTGGTGAATCCTAACCTGGAACTGAAGCACTGTTGGGATGCACTATAGGCCACTGAACACAAGGTGGCGACTCTCTCTACATGTATTGAATCTGTAGATGCACAGTTGTTTCAGTGGGCAGTTTTGAGTTGAGAAGGGGGTGGGCAGGTAATAATTTTAATTCTGTGATCTTCTCTTTCATACATTTGTATGAGCTAAAATATCACCAATGACTCCAAAATCCATGTTATTATTGCAAGTGAGATGCAGCAAATTCTCAATAGGTACAATATCCTTGGGAAGCCAATAATCTCTAAGACATTATTTGCCTAGTCTTTTCACCTTAAGAATTTGATACCTAGAGGCTTTAAACATCTCCTGACTTGTAAAAATAATAGAAATATTGCCTAGGGGTTAACTAAATCACTTTATGATAAAAATGTAAGTGTGGTACTATTTTGCCAAATCTCACTAGTAGAAATGAGTAGAACCATGCAATCAAGTATATTTAAGGGAATAATTTCTGATGGGAACTACACTAGTTTCCTTAAATTTTAGATTTTAATATTATGAGGTTATATGGTTGTCTCATTGGCTCTTGTATGTTCCTGGTTGAAATGAACTCCTTTAATAAATGACTGATTAGCAAGAGAAAAACAAATACACAGGATGAGTAGTTCTCCAGGGAGTCACTTCAAATTTCAGCTTACATAGCCATCTTCAACAAATAAAGCCAAAAGAAACAAGGCAACAAATTGAAGAGAGGTAAATAAATGGCAGGTTGTGGCTGTTTAGCAAAATCCCCAAATGTAGATTCCACTGCTACCATCTTTAGGCTGGAATGGGTCCAATATTGCCTTTAATGGTTAACCTTTGTTCTCCCTTATAAACAGGGAGGGCAAGATATCTTTTGTCTTTGAAAATCTATTTTTTGCTTTTAGGCAAATAGTGGAAGAGCAGAGAGCTTTCTGCCATCTGCTCCTTACGAACTGCTGTCAGCTCAACAATCCTTCATATTTTGGATTAGCACGTTCTGGCTTCCCATCGGGTATTCCTCTCTTCGATGTTTAAGCTGCAATGTTCTTCAATCAGGAGCCTGTCTGTACAATGCCTTCTATAAAATTCCTGCTCCTGGCTAAGCTGCTTTAGAAGCAGCTCCTTTACCTTCCTGCAGCTTTTTGTGTCTTTCATGGAGTTTACTGTTTACCTGCATGACTGTCTTTCTGATAATTAGTCTCTTGTGGTAGGGGGAGAGGCAATTTAAACTTTACTTTTTTTGGTAGAACTTTTGTAACTTCCAGACACAAGCTGACAATGTGTCCCTCGTTCTATAGAAATGTAAATATCAAATTCTTCTCTGATGGGGAGCAAGCTTACAGACAGACACTGTAGAGATGGGCCCTTAGACTTGCTGTGCTCTGTATGTTCATCATTGTCTTAATGCCTTTCATGGACTGAATTGTGTCCCCTTCTATTAATATGTCCAAGCTATTTACAGGGTATTTACAGGGTGGAGTGTTTGGGAAGAGACTCAATTTATAAATGTTACAGTTGGAATAACATATCTTCCACAGACTTACATGTTGAGTTTTTGTTCCCAGCTGGTGGCATGTTCTGAGTGGTTGTGGAAAGTGTAGGAGGTGGGACCCCACTGGAGGACATAGGCCTCTGTGGGGTATATATTTGAAGGCTGGACCTCGTTTGTTCATCATGGATGGAGCTGTTCTGCTTTAGCTTCCTCAGCCTGCTGGACAAATCTTCTGAAACCACTAGCTGGGAGGAATCTTTCATCCCTGTAAGTTATTCTCTCAGGTAATTTGGTCACAGCAACGAAAAACTGATTGATAAAATAAGATCATGCCATTTGAGGATGAAAAGCATCCTCATCAGGCATCCAACCAGCTGGCACCTTGATTTTAACTTCCCATCTCCAGGCCTATTCCTGATGGTTAAAACATGGAACCAGTTATATATTGTTACAGCACCTTGAGCTAATACCATGCCACAAACTATCATACCGTGATATGATCTTATGTAAGAAAAGGAATACTTTCCGAAATAGATGAAGACAAATGTCAGAATCTCTTGCTAATGATCCAGCCATCTTACTGCTCTCAGGAACAGCACAGGTATTTAACTTTTCATTCTAAGTAAGTAGGAACTGTGTTCCTCCTGGGAACCAGAAAGGGTTGTTGAGGCTGCTCGGGTTAGTGATGTGTGCTGCATGAAGGTTGGTACCATGTGGACACTGGCACAGGCTACATTTGACTCACTTAATATGCATAACTTTTTGCACTCTTCATCTAGGGTGATATGTTTAAAATCTGAGCCTCTGAGGTAAATGAATTTGTGGATACAGATAAAATATTGAGGGCAGTTAATTAAAGTATGGTTTAGGTCAGAGAGAATTCCAATGGTGTAACTCCTTTGAACAACTGACCTATATTAAAAAAAAAAAAAAGAACACCAGGTAGCTGGAAATTGAGGTATTGAGGAGAGAGATTGACAGGAATGAGGAAAAGAAGAAATAGAGAATGTAATCATAATATTCAATGTATATGTGTGAAAATGGAACTAGGAAAATTAAACAGATGGGTGGAATTGGGAGAGATGGGGACAATGATGGAAGGAATGACATTCATCAAGATACATTGTACTTATAAACTGGCATGTTGAATGGTAACCTCTTAAAGATAATAAAAAATAAGAAACAAAAAATTTTGGGTCAGGAAATGTGTAACATAGGAATAACATGAACACTCATTGGTGGGCATCCTGTGTAATTTTAGCAGCTAAATCTTACAGTCAGCTGTTGACATTTTATAAGAAATTATTTGAATAGATGAATAGCACCTACATAAAGAAAAAAACCCTGAAAAATCCTTGACAAAAATCTCTGAATGTCAAATGCATTTACATTGCTCTGAGAGGGAAGACAGAAGCAAGAAGACACCCCACCCCCCCACCACTGGGAAGGGCAAACAAAGGCTTGCTAACACTCTCACTGCTATTATCAATCTTTTTCTCGAGGGCTAATGGCTCTGTACGAGACATGCACATTCATCTACCCACAACATCTGTGCAGAACATGGAATAGCGTATCTCTGGGTCTGTAATTGCTTGCCACCCTGAGCTGAGGAAAATGAACTCCTGATATTTGGGAAGAAACAGACATTGTTTCTTTATAAAGTGATGGGGATCCTTGTTGTTTAGTGCTATAAACTATTTTGTAGACAAAGAGAGAAGAAAAGCTATGTCTCTTACTGTTAGGATATCTAAGGAAACAGAGCCATTGTTTTCCCAAACTGTATTTGGTGCATAAAGCATGCTTTCAAGAAAAGGTTTCAGTTTCAAGTTTATAAACCTTCAGAATGGCTTTTAAAACCTCATGTGCTAGTAGTTACAAAATACTAGGGTTTTCAACATTTTTATTGTCTACAAAGGAGAGGACAAACAGGCTTCATTATCACTCTGTCCATGGGGAAAATTATCCTGTGCTGCAATAATCAAGTCCTCAATCAGTGGAGAACTTTGAGGACCTTGAAACTTAAAACACCCTGAATGCAAGCTCTTCCTGGTATTTTGAGATAGCTCCCTCTTTGTCCTTGACAGCCACGCTCCCTCTCCAGGCAGTACATGAAGTTGGTTCCCTTTGTATGGCTCCACATCAGCCTTGCTGGGACCCTAGAGGAAATACTCATTTCTTTTCTTTGTGACCGGGAAAATAAAATGGTAGTAACCTCAGATCAAGTGCTTCTTTTGGTTCTGCTTCTGAAAATTACAATTGGTCAGTGTGATGATGCCATCTTGTTTCTGGACTTTTCATGGTACCTATTCCTTTACAAAAACGAATGCCTCCAGTAAAAACAAAACGTAGCTGGCATAATGTGTAGAGCCAGGTTGTACAGGTATCAGCCAGAGTATGTTATTAGCTGATTTGGATTCTTCAATAGGAAAGCACATTCAATAATATATTAATAGGCATTTTTTGGCATGTACTTATTTTTAGTATTTTGTGTAGAGACAAAAAATACCATGCCTTGTGTGGGAGAATGATCAAAGTGGTGACACCGATCAAGATGTATTGTACTGATTTGTTGAATGATAACTTCTTTGTACAACTACTAAAAGATAATAAAAATATAATTAAAAATACATCATGGCCTGATTGAAACTTACATTCTAATGGAGAATGACAGAGCAACAAGCAAATAAGTTAAAAATTATAAAGCACTGGTAAGTGCTTTGTTCCATTTATGCATTACTATATTAAAAGAGTAACTAAGATAAGACCCAGGTTTCTGGACATCTTGGCCTAGCAAGTAGAAACCCCCAGATGCAAAAAAAAAGAAAGAAAAAAAGAAAAAGAAAAAAAAAGAAAGGTATTATTTTAGAGCATCTTGCCTCTTAATGATCTCCTCCTAGTTTGGATGTTTTTTTCATGACCATGGAAAGAGAGAGTTTACATAATAAGAGGGGACAATCAGAATTAACCAATCAGAATGTCACAGTATTTGACCATCAAAATGTTACCTTCTAAAACACCTAGTTATAAAAGTAACCAATTAAGGCACAGCCAAGGCAAGAAGAACCCTAGAGAAATGAAGAGACAGACCCACCCGAAGAAGAGACGATGGATGACTGACAGAGCAGTGCCAGCATTGATCTTTGGGCTAGGAACTTCTCTTCTGAAGAAAATTCCTCACACTCATCATCCATTGTCTTGGACTTGATTTATTGAATTCTTGAGACAAGAACTTGAGGAGGCTCAGTAGCATTGGCAGTAGAATTGCAACATTGGCAGTCATTATCTTCTGCTGAGCTGCAATACTAAGCAGGCATTGCTTGCTACAGGGTTGAAATCCAGTGATGTCTGCTGGCTGTTAAGCCAGAAAGGATTATGGGTTTTTCCCACCATGAGAAATAGCAGGAAACTTGGTATCAGTATAATTAGCCAGTCCCAAGCTTACTGCCTTAAAACAGCCATTTTTGTTTTGCTCTTGATTTTTTCAATTAGGAATATGGGAAGGATTTGGCTGAGTGGTGACCCCTGCTCAAATGGCAGAGGCTAGGCTTATGGAAAGGAGAATGTACCTCCAAGACAGTGAGCATACTCACTCTCGGTGTATGATCATACTTTGGTTTGGTTTTTCTCTTAGTATCTTATCCTCCAGGGCCTTTATAAATGATTTGAATTTCTTAAATAATGGTGCCATACTTATTACATGGCATGTTTCCTTCCCAAATTACAAAGCAAAGCTTGTCAAACTAGTTGAAAGTGGGCTTGGTACCATGCTATTTCTGGTGTAGTTTTCTGATCATATCACTCTTCAATGTCCACTTAATTCAAGATGAGATTGAGAAATCAATTCTACTTCCTCATGGTGGGGTGTGTGTGGCAAAGGTACATTTCTGAAGAGCAGTGTATAAGAACTATTTTTGTGTCCATCTTTGAAATTGCAATCTACCATATGCTTGAAGAAAATGAAGTGTGCAAGAGAATGTATAGGGCAGAGAGAAAGATTGAAACTCACCCTAGTTAGGATACCAGCCACAAGAAGGAAAAAATTTCAGTCAAGGGTGCAATAAGTTTTACTTTAAGCAATTTCACATGGAAATGCACACATAATACTCTATAAATGATCCTGATGCAAGATGAGGAAAGGCCAAGTTAAATGATAGATATCCACTAGTTTTGTTTATGAACTTTCTCTTAAGTTCATCCTTAATCATTTACATGCTTCCTTTTGCTGGAGGTGATATGTTGCGATGTCTTATCAAAAATGATGTTGCCCATAAATTCTCATGTTTCAAGTACCTGGAGCAGAGCTGAGTATGAGCAGCACTATGGGATGGAACAGAGAGCCTTTCAAGGTACCTTGAAATAATGGCCATTAATATTATTGCAAAGTCATTATTGATCACAAATTCTTTTTTTTTCTTATTCCCAGCCCCTCACTTCCAGTTTCTTTTTGTTTTTTTTCCTCCTTTTTTATTAATTAAATTTTGTTGACAAGGTGTTGTGCAAAAGGGGTACAGTTACATAATAAGGCAGTGAGTACATATCTTGTGATATCTTACACCCTCGCTTTTCTTTCCCTTCCCTAGATCAGGTAGGCATATATACAATACCCAGTGTACCAAAATCATATACAGTAACCACGTGGTGTACGCCAAAGGAAATTCACCTAGAACTTTAAATGTAACGTCAACAATAGAGTCCTCTTGTGTCCTTCTCTTGGAGTTGTTTTTGCTTATCCCTGTCTTATATGATCATATGTACATAGCTGTTGAGCTATTGTGATCCACTGATAGATCTTTTCTAGGTCTATTTGATCACAAATTCTTTAATGCTTCTTGGGAAGCTGTGTATACCTTTGGCAGTTTAACAGGTAATTTAATGATTTAGGACATTCTTTGATGTTTCTAGCATTCTTTCTGAATTATCTGAGGCTTTAAGGAAAAAAAAATTCCAAAATGTGTTGCATCATATCTGTTTTATTACTGGTTTTCATGTTTTTCTTGTTTACTTTTTTCCTTGTGATACATGAGAATTTGGAGAGGGATTTTAAAAATGTACCATTCTATCCTTCATTTTTGGAGATTTGGGTTTATAAATTAGTTTGGCATGAGTCCTGGGCATCTGTACAATGAACACATTCAGAAAGTGCTGAGGTAGATGCTCAAAAGACTTACAATTCTGAGTTAATGGGTCTGTGATGATTGGTACCTATAGCATTAAAATGTTAAGGTTGTCTATTGTATGAAACCTATGGAGTAATCAGTATAGTGAAGAACTATCACTACACTGGACTTGGAAATAATGCTGTCTGGGCTAAGGCTTCACTCTTACTTTTCCATTTAGCAGACATTTGTTAATCCATTAAGTATGATGCACAATAGACTATGGAAAGTATAAAGGGGTCATAAAGATGCATAATGCATGATACTTCTTCCTCAGATAGCTACAGTTAGGGAGTTTTTTCATTTGTTATCTCCTTTTCATTAATCATGTTATTAGCGAATAACTTAATTACCTCCAGGCAAGCAGGGGATGGGAAAATATTGTATAAATCTGTTTCATCTAAAAGGATGAACCAATACAACAGTGATAGTCATGAGACTATGTTGGCAATGAGCTTTACAACTTGGGGGAAAGGGAAGAGGAAGGGGAAAAAGTGGGAGAAAATGAGGGAAGTGTAACACTGTACAAAAAGAAATGTACTCATTATCTGACATATGTAACTATAACCCCTCTATACATAGTCTTTACAAAAGTTTTTAAATAAAAAGTCTGTTTCATCTAATTTCAGAGTTAGGGAAATCAAATATCAATTTACTATAAATTTGTTCTTGTCTAAAATTAAGGGATTATTCTGAAGTGTTTACTTTGAAGATGTAATGATTGTGTGTTAGGTACATATAACCTAAGGCTAAGAAGTTAATGGAAAGAAGAGGAAGAATAAGAATTGGTAATAAGGGGTTGAGAATGTAGATCACTGATGTGCTTATCTAGCATGCATGAGGCCTGGAGTTCAATCTTTGGCACTGGAATTAAAAAAAAAAAGGGCTGATAACAAGCATGTGGAAAGGTAATCAAAATCTTTAGTCATTAGGGATATGCAAAGTAAAGTTACAGAGAGATATCTTTCCATATATACTAGAATGGCTACAATAAGAAAGATAGACAATAACAAATTCTGGTAAGAGGCTGGAGAAACCCTGCTGGTGGGAGAGAAAAGTGGAGCTAGAGTTTTAGAAAAGAGTTTTTTAAAAAGTTAAATTTAAATTTGCCATATGACCCTGTACTTTCACTACATGGAATCTATCCAAACACCACTGAAAACATATATCCACAAAAATACTTATTTGTAATAGACAAAAGTAGATATAATGTGAATGGCTGTCAGTTTCCATATGGATAAACAAAAGGAAGTATATACATATGATAGACTGTTATTGAGCAATAAAAAAGAAATGACCAGCTGTTACATGCTGTAGCATGGATAAACAGTGAAACATTAAAGAAGAAATCACACTCAAAAGAGCACATAGTACATGATTCCATGAACATTCCAGAACAAAACTGTGCTGCCTCAATAGTATAAATTTTATAC
This sequence comes from Perognathus longimembris pacificus, assembly GCF_023159225.1. Lineage (NCBI taxonomy): Eukaryota > Metazoa > Chordata > Mammalia > Rodentia > Heteromyidae > Perognathus > Perognathus longimembris. The sequence goes on from NC_063164.1 coordinate 69,321,250, forward strand.
TAACTATATATAAATTATTATGACTTTAGTATGGATTTATGTGATTTTAGTTGTTTCTTCTTCTTTGCCCATTTCTGAGACAAAGCTATGGTTATCAATTTTTCAGGAGATATATCTGGAGGTGGATGGATAAAATCATCTGAGTTACAGATGCTGGAGAGTCAGAAAAGGGAATTTTCTCTGTTATTGTTCCTTTCATCTTACATGTGTCAATTGAATTCAGACAGCACATTCTGCTTTTGAGTACCAGGTATGCACCTTTGTGATAATTCTAATATTACATGAATAAAAACCACTTCTTTTTGTGAGTTGTTCATAGACTTGTAGAGAAGGAGGAGAAATGGAAAGAAATTAGCTCAGATGCAGTGAAAAATGCAGACTTGATGCTATGGGAACCAAGGAAAGAGAATACTGATAGAATAAATCATACAGACAACTTTGTTCACTACTCTTCTGCAAGTGACTTCTAGACATAGATGGTTTCAGCTGCCTCACACAATTTGCTCAGTCAGGGTAGTCTCATATCTGTGCTGAGAAGCACTGGAAATCTCCATTGCTTGCAAAATTTTATTTCCCATGATTGGCTTCTGACTTGTAATTATGTTACTAGGCGTGTGTGAATTCAACCTATGCATATTTAAATTTTCCTTAAATACATGCACACTACTTTTATTTGGAAAATAGTTTTAGATGGAAGAGTAAAAAGAAATAATTTGAAGCCCTCAGCCATGTTAAGTAGACAATAAATTCCACAATAAAATGATGGCAGAGATAACCAAGAGAAAGGGAAAATGTACAAAAGGCTTCTGTAATGGATTTCACTATTGATGAAAGATCTTCACTACAATGCAAGTAAGCTCTGGTAAGCAATGAGCACTTGCTACTTTAATTGAATGATGATGTGGCAATAGAGCAGGTCATGACTTCAGTCAGAACATAACAGATGTGCAATTCATTGGCCCTATGTATTGCCAAGAACCCTAGAATCCCTTCACTGTCACCTGAGAACTGTCCTTGACACTCTTCTCTTCCTAAGGTACTTGCTTCTTCTTTGACTCTGGTTTTACTTTCTCCCATGCCAGTAGCTAAGTAAGTGGAAAAATTTATGACTAAACTCAAGGCTTCTTTCTAACATTTTTCTCTCAGAAAATCCTTGGTTGATAGTGTAATTCTTGGAAAAGTAGCAGTGAACATAGGATCTTAGAGATAAAACACACTTAGGATTCTGGTTCTTTAGAAGCATCTTAATAATCAAACATAAGACAAAGGTCTTATTGCATAATTCTTGTGAGGAAATTAGTGTTTTTCAAAGGAAAATTCATGGACCACCTGGAAAAGAAGCTTTCTGCTGGGGCCTCTAAACTACAGATTTCCTGATTCTGTTCCCAGAGAAGTATCTAACCGGGGACCCTGTGAATTCTTGGGTTTGCTCAACTGGTAAATCTTTGGGAGGGCTACCAATGTAAAATTCCACTGGATTAAAGTATGAAAAAAATGATTGACAGACTCAAGGAAGTCAAGGAAAAGAGGAGTGTTCAGAGCACTGCCAAGGCCTGTTGAACCAGAACATTAGGATTGTATTACAGTGGGCATCCATTAGGGCCAAGAGCAGGCAATTCGCAAGACTGGTCTAGTTCATTTTATGTACATAAATGTACATATATTTATATATATAACAGAATATGCAAGACTGGTTAATTTATAAAGAAAATATATTTAATTCTTACTTTCTAGATACTGGAATGTCAAGCTGAGGAGCTTCATGTTGTGTCATCTTTATGGTAGGACATGTCAAGGAGCAGCTGTGTGAGAAAGAACAGGGGCACAACTCATCTTTTTATGAGGAACCCACTGCCACAGAAGCTAACCAACTGCTATGATAATAACATAATGCATTTAGGAGGGCAGAGCTTTCACTATCTACTCCTTACTTAAAGGCCTTACATTTGGACACATATGCACTCAAGTTTGAATTTCTAGCACAGGAACAATGGGGGATACATTCAATTCATAGTCCTGGCTGCTCAAAGCAGATAATACATGCCAAGCTGCGGTTCTAACAAGGCCAGTCTGCACAGGTGCAGCAGGTCCTACTGATTCACATCAGGATTGTCTTTCCACTCCCTAAGGGCATACTACTAAATGTGGCTTCCCAGCGAGCCAGATGCTATGGAATAGCACAGAAAGTTGCCAAGGCTTTGTGCTTAAGGAACTTGTGGGAATTGAAACTAGGATTTTGCTCATGCTACACAAACATTCTGTCATTTGAGCTATGCTCCTAGCTCTTTTGTTTTCATTTTGATTTGAGACAGGGTCACGCTAACATTGTCTGGGCTGGCCTTGAAGGCATGACCCTCTTGCTTCCAGATATGAACTACCCTACTATGTTCTTGGCAAATATCCAACTGGATGTCCAATCAATCCCTCTATTCTTTCCATCTTTCTGTCTTCTGGGTCTTCCCACATCAGTGCTAGCAAACATGAGGAAATCATCCAATTTGGAATTCTATAGTGTTGTTCAAGTGTAGGATTAAAAAAATTCTCCACATTGAAGAGGCTTTACTTATTTCTATTTATGAAGATTCCAGTGGCCATCATATTATAACATGGCCCCATTAGCTCCTTGGCAAACTCTCATCCCCTGCAAAGCTCCCTTCATCAGTATTTGGAGCAGCTTTTCCCTATACTCCTCTCAATACACTACTTTTTTTTTTTTTTGGCCAGTCCTGGGCCTTGGACTCCGGGCCTGAGCACTGTCCCTGGCTTCTTCCCGCTCAAGGCTAGCACTCCGCCACTTGAGCCACAGCGCCGCTTCTGGCCGTTTTCTGTATATGTGGTGCTGGGGAATCGAACCTAGGGCCTCGTGTATCCGAGGCAGGCACTCTTGCCACTAGGCTATATCCCCAGCCCTCAATACACTACTTTTGTGTCATGCTTTTGGATACCTCATCTCAAATAACAGTGGGGGCTTGTAGTAGCAGAAATTGAGGTTCCCAGGCCCACAGCAATTGGCCTTGAGTCAGAACATCTAGATTCAAATCTCAGTTCAAACTTGCTGATGGCCGTGGGCTTCTCACTTAATATTATTCCAGAGCCTCAATCTTTTTCCTCTGAAAAATGAAGACAGTAGTAATTATCATGCAGTTTCACCCTGGATTTAAATAGATGGTGTGTGTGTGTGTGTGTGTGTGTGTGTGTGTATTGAATACTGAGCTTGCTTCTCATAGCATTTATTTTAATTCCTTGTGAACTAAGTCTTTCCTGGGCTTGGCTGAGGCTGTGAAGTAAACAAACAGCAATGTGAGCCATGGGCAGATGTTCCAGTAAAGGTGTGGGGAAATAGATACTAACTTAAAATTGGCCCCTGGTGTCTCATTGTTCAGCATTACCTTGTGTAAAGGGGGAGGGAAAGATGAGAACCTTGCAGTGGGTGACTTTCCAGGTGATCTTGTTTATTTCCATCTTCTCATACAAATGCCCTGGTTATCTCTCTACTGCATGGCCCTGTCTTCTCCTTGTTCTAGCTGCTCTTTTACTACCTAAAATGTGCCACGTCCGTGGGGCACTGGTGGCTCATATCTGTAATCCTAGCTACTCAGGAGGCTGAGATCTGCCTGCCAGATCTTATGTTGTGTCTGCCAGTCCAGGCAGGAAAGTCTGTGAGATTCTTTTTTCCAATGAACCACCAAAAATCCAGAGGTGGGGTTGTGGCTTAAGTGATAGAACATTAGCCTTGAGCTGTTGTATGGTGAGAAAACAGTAAATATCCATAAAAAAGGAAGAGGAGAAATACAACACCAACACCAATGGGGAGCTGAAGTGGGACACCATGTTGATCTAACGACAGCCAGGAGACAGGACATGAACAAACAGGAGACATGTGGCATGGCATCCCCATGGTCTGGGCCTAAATGGAGTTGGGGTCATGGGGCAGAGGCACAGGAAACGCTTATCTTCTGAGTTCAAAGTACAGGACTGACAGGCCAAGTAACATTTTGTTCAAGTCCCCATCCCTGCCTCTAGGAACTCAGGCACTCCCATTGTCTGGAAGTTGGGACATCCCATTCCTCCACCATGAAATCAAGATGGTGTCAGTTAAATCCAATTTCTTATTTGCCATGTGGCCAAGATAATGCCAGCCAGATCTAGTCTCCTCTCTACAGAGCAAAAAATCTCAGAGACAGTGAGTGCCCAGGCCCTGAGTTTAAGCACAGGCTCAGCACAAAACATGACCGGATGAAACATGACAAAACAAAAAGTATCACATCTTTGAGTGTGATGGATGAGAACAATAACAAAAAGACACTTTTTTTTTAAACTTGGTCATGTAGTTCTGTATCCTTCCACAGTACTGGAATACTTAACAGTGAGAGAATGAGTGCCCCTGTCAGCTGCATTTTCTGTTCCCCACCCCACCCCAAGTGCAAAGCTGTCAGAACCATCACATCACCTGGCTCTCTTACTCATTCCTTAGCCCTCAGGGGGTGAGAATGATTATTTATATTAATGTCAGACAAGGCCAAGATCAATGTGAATTCTTGCATGTCACATTGGCAATGACCTGCATCTTCATCCAAAAGGCTTTTCCATTACATTTGTTTTTTTCCTTTAAGAGGAGAATCCTACCTGTTCAGAAGCTCAATCTGGAAAAACCCTTTGACAAAGGGTTGTATCCCTAAATGGGAAAAGTTTGAAATATAGACATTGGTTGAGAGGAAAGCAGATGACAGGTCAAGACATGATGTGTAGGTGTTCTGCAGTGGGCAAGTGGGAGAAAGCAATTATATAGTTTAGTACATAAAGAAAGATAGATAAAGAAGATTTTATGTCTAAGAATGAGGCCTTGGGAAATCTTAGTTTATGACAAAAACTAGCCTTTTGTTTATGTGAAATAATTATAGAATGAAACATATTCATGATTTCTGTCCACACACATATACATACACATGAGAGTGTGCACACATGTTCATACACACAATAACTCTGTGACTAGATGGCTGGATTTTCCACTCCCATCCCCTATTAAAATGTCCCTTAATTCATTTTAGTTTCCCTTCTCCCTCCATTATTTGTCCTCTTGTTTAATTGACACAATAGCAACTTAAGATCCTAATTGGCTTTATTTTTGCCAATTGGCTTTATTTTTCCAGAATTGAATTCTGGAATTTCGATCTTCATTTCATAAGATAGAAATAGTGAAACCACCAGATGAGCAAAAGAACTCCCGTGGTTGTAGAAAGACAAAAGGCTGAAGAAAGCTAAAAGAGCAACAAAAAAATAAAACATCTATTGGTCCTTTCAGAATTAATTCCCTTGTGGAATAGGGACAGGAGGCACAGGGGTAGAAAAATAAGGTTGGATAACATCCGGTTACTTCAGATTACATAAGGATTACCACAGAGGGAACTTCGTTATCAGGCTAATTACAACTGGCCTGTTTGGGAAATTTAGTGTTGTTTCCCTCATCTTGATTTCTCAGAAGGTTAACCACATTAATTTTAACTTAGTGAAGTGGAACTTTAGCATGACTGGCTGGCTCCATTTGGGTTTTGCCTGATCAGGCAGAGACTTAGTACAAAACAATGACCTTTTGTAATTCCCAAATCTTCCTGAGTCACACAAGTTGGTATCAAAGTCAGTCTTGTACACTTGAAGAAAAAAAAAGCCACATTTATCAAGCTGTTTGAAAAAGGACACATCTGCCTACTCAAACAGTGTCTGGCATTGTTACACAAGAATTCCCGTTTCAAAGCATTCAAATAATGTAAGCCTTGGGCAACTTAGCAGGGGCTAATCAGTTGGAAGGGGAGAGAAGGATGCTGGCCACATGAAAGAATAGTTTAGCAGGAGAGACCTGCTTGGGATGAGAGGTTAAGAAGCTTTACTGAGTCTCAGGTGTCTACTGACACCTGGAAATGGGCCACTGGAACTAGTGGTATGGATAGCGGATGGAGTATGCAGAACTGTGGCATAGTGACGTAGGGTGTGTTGTTTGCTGGGACTAAATAAATATCTCATTTCTTCCACATTTGTATAAGAGGGGACTTAAAAGATGCTTTTGTTGGGTGCATTAGTTAAAAGTCCTTCAACTTATGTTTGTGCCCTTTGATTCAAGCTATTTCCTATTGTAGTCCTTTGGCAATTACCTGGTTTGCAGGACCAAAGAGAAGAAAGTCTTATGTGGAAGACAAACTTCTCCTCTGATCATCTTAAAAGAAAACAGCCCCAAACCCAAGAAATCACCTTGTTCCTGTTATATTCTAGTAATAAAGTAGTTACTTCCCCAGTATCCCTCCAAGGACAAAGACTGAACTAATGGCCAACCAGGCCACACCCTGTGATATGGGATGCATTTAACTATGCATACCTTTTTCACCTCCTGTCCCCAATTCTCCCTATTGAACCTGAAGCCAATGTCTGTACCCCTGAAGATGGCTGAAGATGTACTGACTTGCTGTCTTACCACAGCTGCCACATAATAAACCTCCTTTCTTTGCTTTTCACCATATGTCTTTATTTGGCATATGGGGGCAAGTGGCTGGACCTAACGTGAGATTCCTGGACTTTACACCTGGGGTTTAAAAACATGGTTTAATTTATATTTCTACATTAGCTGAAATATACCTCTAGATAAAGAGAGTGAAGTTTTTTTCCCCCTAAGAAAGCCAAAGAAACAAAACCAACAGCAATGGTTATGGGTTCTGATGAATATATTTGATATACACTTAATAGCCTTGTAGTACTTAATTTCGCCCATTTGAGTGAACACTATCCTTCCAGAAGAACTTAATTTAATTTGACCTGATGGCACCCAGAAATAATTTTGTCTTCTAAGCAGTATTCCCCCCCTCCTCATCTCCTTCACCATCTCCTTTCCATAAAAACCAGTGCAAGGATTTAAATGTTTTATTGCACTCATCATTACTATTTATGCACACAAACACATCTCATGTCAAATTATATCAAAAGTAAAAGATGACAGTGATTAGCTACATATTAATGTATCTGTGCATAATGTTGGCATAATCTAAAAACACAGGGGTTAAGTTGTTAGTAAAGCATGATTTGTCTAAGAAATATTAATACTGTTCCAGATAGCTTCTTGTCAATGCCTGAAAACTTCTGCATCTCATTTTCATGGAGAGGATATAACAACTTAGGGTCTAATGGTCAAATGATTCTGCTGCTAGCAGATACTGTCATTTATGCACCACGATTATGTTGATGGATCTTTCCCATTTTGCCTTTCCTGGCTATGTCATTATTCCTTCACCTGGTTCATTTCTGGTTTTCATATCAGCCCCAAAGAAAAACAGTTAATGATGCTCACATTTCTGTTGCTAATCTTTGGTTTATTAGATCTCTTCTGTAATTGTGTTCCAGGGGCTCTACTGAGCTGCTGCCATAGTTGATGTGTGTCAGGCATTATTGTAAGACCTAGGAATGGTAATCCTGGGCTTTACATGGGGAGACAAATGTCATATTGGAAAAAAAAAGTTGTTGATGGTAAGGCTTAGTACGAAACATTTGTTTTGCTTCCAGCCTTGGTTGTTAAATTAAATTATGACTTTGAGGAACAGGGGCTCTAAATTTTTTTCTTCCTCCCTTCAAAGTTTATTCTGCTAGCTTTGGATATTAGGTCCTCTCCTTCACTCTGTCAGTGGCTGGCACCCTGATGAAGACTGCTGTCGGCTTAAGATAAATCATATTTCAAACATATTTTTTCCCTATTGGGCAGCCAAAATTAGTGAAAGGAATGTCAGTCTGTTGCCAGATCTGTCAATATAAAGTTTAGATCACAGTTAACTGGTGCCAGTTTAGTTAACTACCTGACAAAAAGGGCTCATAATATGCCATGAAGAATGATTTCATTCTTAAAATGATAGATACTCAAAGCCAGCAGTGATGCTGAAACTGCCACTGGCCTTTTTAAAAAGGACTTGATAATGCGTATAGAATAATGGCAGGGAGGGAAGCTTGACCTGGAAATAGATGGAGGGGAAGAAACTCCTGTCTTTATTTTATACAACATATCTGCTAGAGTTAAAAAATAGAAAAAGCATTCTCAGTGTGGGGCTGTATAGAGATCTGTGATAAAACAGACTCTTGATTAATTTCAGTTCTGCTTCTAAGGCTGTTGTTGACATTCCAGGTTCCTAAAGGACAGATTTGAGGCTCAAGATGGTTTAGGAAGAGATACCTTCAGTTGAATTGTGGATAGGCTTATCTGGGATAACAGAAGCAAAAAAATAAACAGTTTATGTCTAAATGTCCCATGCAGCCAAGGGAGATGTTTCTGGTCAGCCGATAGCTTTTCTCCAGTACTAGGCTCCATGCTCTTTTCTGCCAGTGCTAGTGTGCTACCACCAACCTGACATGTCTAGCTGGGATTTGAGAGAGAGAGAGAGAGAGAGTTGGTACTATAGCTTCATCTCAGGGCTTTGCACATCTTCTCTGGCACTCTACCACTTGAGTCTTGCCTCTAGTTCTTCATATTTTTTTTTGCTAGTCAAGTGCAGATAGAGTCTTGCTGGTTTTTCTGCCAATACTGCATTCTTAAGAAGTATCTGGTGATGCCAGCACTCTTGGTTTACAGATTAAACTTTGAGAAGCAAAGATATTAAAGGGAATTCATCATCAACTGCTGAGAAGAGGAAAGAGCAGGAAGTATGCTTTGTGGGAAAGACTTTGGACTGATAGAGATCATATCTGCTGGTACTTGGGTAGCCAGAATTCAGAAGATGGCTGTACTCATTCATTGGAGGCTGGGAAATGTAGACTGGCTGTATATTCATGAAGGAGAGAAAACACATTTTAGGTGAACTGCTGAGACATCTTTGCCACATTAGCTAAATTCAGGCACTAGAGATTTTTATGATTTCCTGATAATCCTATAAAAATGCTTCCCAGATGTTTGTTTTCCTTTCTCTACCTCTCCCTCTCTTATGTATGTATGTATGTGTACATACATACATACATGCATACATACATACATATAGTCTTACTTTGTAACCATGCAGGCCCAGAACTGGAAAATCTCCTGTTTCAGCCTCCCAAGTGCTGCAATCACAAACATGTGCCATTATGCCCAGTTGGGTTTCATTAATCTTGTGGTTAAAAATGAGGTTGATCTGGGCACTGGCAGCTCATGCCTGTAATCTTAGCTACACATAGGACTGAGATCTGAGGATCATGGTTTGAATTTAGCCCAGGCAGGAAAGTCCATGAGATGCTTATTTCCAATTAACCACACACACACACACACACACACACACACACACACACACACACACACACATGGAGCTGTGGTTCAAGTGGTAAAGCACTAGCTTTGAGCTAAAAAAAAAGCTTAGAGACAGTGTCCAGGCCTTGAGTTTAAGTCCCCAAACTGTCACACACACACACACACACACACACACACACACACACACACACACAGAGTGAGGGGTTGGGATACATTTCTTTCCTCTTGAACACTTAGATATCCAGAGTGGACATGCCTCTGTGTCTGCGTGGCAGATTGCCATTGTGTGACGAAGTGCTGTGTCTGCTGACCTCAGCCTTCTCCTGAGACCTCTGTGGAAAATGCAGTGGCATCTCTATTTTTTCCTATCACAGAAATTATGCTATTCCTTAATGGTGTAGAGTTTTCTCATGACTGCATACTGGTTATTATAAAAGTGAGTAGTGTGTGTGTGTGTGTGTGTGTGTGTGTGTGTGTGTGTGTGTGTGTGTCTATGGTGCGTTTTGATTTAAAATCCATTTAGGCCATGCAGTTCATTTAAGGAACCTGGTAAAGCGTTAGCTGAACTTAAGCTCTGTGAGAGTCAGTCATTAAGTGTTTGATTTTAAAAAATTTTATTTGAAACTGATCTCAAGGTACAGAGACATATCTATATATATTCTACATGTCAGTGGTGAGACATACTTTGAGGTCACTAGGAGAGTGATATTTATTTGATTGTACTGAGGTCATCAAATAGTTCATAATTACCTTGTGATGACTAAGCTGTAGGTGGGAAGTGGAGAGTTATGTTAGCCTACTATTACATGCTAGACTGGGGTGGGGGAAAGCCCCAAAGATTTTATTATGCTTTTATGGGTTTTGCAATCGCATTTTCCCAACTTTGATGTGGTCTGCAAGCTAAATGAGGTTCTAGTCACTTTTTGGCAGTTTTTCAAGACTAATATATGTGTTTGGCTCATAAGGCCTGACCTAGTTAAAAAAAATGTATATATAGTTATTCATGTTTTGTCACTTATACACCTGCATAAAATCATTTACCCAGCCCCAAGAAATCTATGCTAAAGACAGTTTAATGTTTCTTTAGTAAATTGGCAGTTCCTTCACTACATTCCCAAAGGACCTGTCTATTTTATAATACCATTGTACAAATACAAATGTATGATATACAGTCTAAGATTCAGAGGCCATCAATGACTCTTCCTCAAGGACACCATCCTGATGTTGCTCAAAGCTTAAAGCTTCTGTTATGCCATCAGTGTTTCCCCCCTTCATGGTGGCTTTTCTCATACATATTAAAAAAAAAAAATGGGTGTTAGCCTCACCGTAGCTCTGGAGTTATCTGTTTCCCTTTCTTCTTCCAGGGGCCCAGAGCTACATTATTGGTTTGAATTATACTATGGCTCACTGTTTATTATTTTTCTTGTCTGTGTCTTAGACTTGGATTATTGTTTTCTTAAAAACCTCTTCCCTTTGGTTAAACATTTGCAGAGGAATGATTGGTCCAGATCATATTTCCTTGTCCTGTCCTGCTCCTTGGATTTTTTTTACCCTACCAAATGCCTGCTATAGGCATCTTTATCCTACATATTGGGAAAAAAACTAAAAGTAACTATAATTTAGGATAATTAAAAAAATTAACTATGTATTTGGCTTTAATTTTTAATTTTCTGTCTCACATGACAGTCCCTATTTTTAATGGAAGATGCAATATTTTATTTTTTAAGATAAACAGTGTAAGTTTATTTGAAAGTAAAAGTAAAGCCATGAAAGATATTAGGGAGATTTCACTCAAAGTGGGGACAAAAGAGGAGCTCAATGGAGTCATCTTGAAAGGCTGCTTTTAGAGTATAAAGCTACTCCCCCGGGGTTTGTGCTGATTGCTTGTGCATGTGCCCCCTGGCTCTTTTCATTGGTTGAACAGATACACAGGGCATTATGGACGAAATATTTGAGTGGAAACTCACAGCATTATGGAAAGAAGAATTTGAGTAGTTCTCACCACAAATCTAAAAGCAGCTAGTAACAATCCGGATACAAATTAAATGCTGAACTGCCCTGAAATTTTTCCTCCTAGGTAATTAGTCTATTACCTTTAGACTTTGCCTCACAGAAAAATCTTGACATGGAGGAAATATAGACAAGTTCTTTGCCAAAGTACAACAGGAATGTCCTCCCCTCCGATTACCAACTGAGTTCTCCTCATCTGAGACCTCATAAGTCCACTTTTCTTTTGTATACTTATCAGCACGTTGGTCTTCTGAGCCCATCCTCCCCCTAAAAAATGTACATTAAACTATGTTATACATTCTAGAATTTAGAATGTTTCTTCAAACTTTCCCAAATTCTTTCCACCAATCTGTTCCAAAGGTTTCTGAACTGCAGAGTTATGAATTTACAGCAATAACTTCACTTCTCATGTGTGAATTTCTTATGTTGAAATAAGGATACTGGGTCTAAGTAACATTGCCTTGCTCTACAGCCATCCTAGTCCCTTGCTGGGTGGAGGAGGCTTTTCACCCAGCTCCACAAAGCTTAGAGGTGAGATAGTCCATTCTTTGAATTACAGATGTCAGGTTGTAGCTTTGCTACAGAGAATGTGTGTCCTTCACTACTTCCCTATTTGGTATGTTTTGCTTGCCCTTTAATATTTCCCTATATGGTCTGCTTTTGTTGGGCTTGTGTCTTCAGCACCAACATGTGGTTTTTGTCTTTAAAAGCTTTGTGCAAGCTAGATTCTGAGCTGCAGGTCTATGAGATAGGAGTCCACCTGCAGTTGCCAGCTTTCTAATACAGACTCCAAATTTGACCTCTCAAGATATGGTGCCTCTGTTTCTCATGATTGAATTCCCATATAACATTACAGTTCTCTTTTTAACATCCTACTCCCAGATACTTAAAAAAGATGCTGAATCAATTTTCTACATTTCCTTTAACCCAGTCAAATTGAAAATAAAGTTCTGCTATCCCAATGTGTTTCAATTTGTACCTTTCAAGCAATTTATTTGGCTTATGAAATGTGAGTTTGGGGCTGGGAATGTGGCCTTGAGGTAGAGTGCTTGGCTAGCATATACAAAAGTGAAGCCCTCAGTTAGATTCTTCAGCACCACATATACAGAAAAAGCCAGATATGGCATTGTGGCTCAAGTGGTAGAGCAAAAAGAAGTTCTGGGAAAGTGCCCAGGCCCCGAGTTCAAGCTCCAGGACTGGAAAAAAAAAAGAGTCACTTCTTAGCTGGGAGTCAAATGGCTCATGCCTATAATCCTAGCTACTTAGGAGGTTGAGATCTAAGGATCATGGTTCAAAGCCAGCCTAGGCAGGAACGTCCATGAGATTCCGATTCCCTATTTACCCCCAGAAAACCACAAGTGGTACTATGGATCAAAGTAGTAGCATGCTTGCCTTGAGCAAAAAAGCTCTAGGACAGCACAGGCTCTGTGTTCAGTTTCTAGAACTGGCAAAAAAAAAAAAAAGGTGTTTTTAATGTTAATCAATAAGGCTCCTTTCCTAGTTATTCTTTTTAAAATATTTTTATTATCTTTAAGTGGTTGTGCAAAGTAGTTGACAGTCATTGAAGCAGTCTATGAATACAGTTTATCTTGATCAATCACCACTTCCACCATTCTCACCCACCCCTTACAATGACCCCTTCTCTTACTTTTCATAATTTTTAGGTTATGTATTGAACTTTCTCCACTTAATAAAGCAGTTTATGAGTACAATGCATTTTGATCTGTGTCTCCATTTGAGCACCTTCACCCTCCTTTGACCCACCTCTACTCTTGTATTTCTCAATTCTGTGGTGTATACGTGTGTACAATGAATTCTTGCCTGCATTCTTTCCCCTGCCCCCTTCATTCTCCCACCCCTTTACCCTTGGCCCCACCCTCCTCTTTTGCAAGTATTCATTTCCTGGTACTCTGTTAGGCTTTGACTTAGTCTTTTAACAGAATTATAAAAGATGATTTGTATGTTCCATAGAGTTTATTATACCTGAGTTAATTAATTTGTAACCACTTGCTTACCACCCACTGTGTTTACCTAGAGATTTATAGGCACAGTATAGCTACCACAAATGAAGGAAACCAGGCAACCTGTTTTTCTCTGGGTAAGGCTTACTTTGTTTAATATAATTTTTTTCACTGAGATTCTACTTCACTCCAGTTACAGTGGCCATTATCAAGAAAACTAACAATAACAAATGCTGGTATGGGTGTGGACAAAAGGGAACTCTGTAACATGATTGGTGGAATGAAGGCTTGTTAACCACACTGGAAAGTAGTATGGAGATTCCTCAAAAAACTAAACCTAGAGCTACCCTATGACCTAGCAGCTCCATTTCTGGATATTTATCCAGTAGAACACAAATAAGGCAACATTAAAGACACCAGCACAACCATATTGCAGCATTATTTACCATGGTCAAGATATGGAATCAGTCTAGATGTCTCTCAATGGACAAATGGATCAAGAAAATGTAGTATATACAAACAGTGGAATTCTACTCATCCATCAGAAAGAATATTATACCATTTGCGAGGAAACAGAGGACTTGAAAAATTATATTAGGCAAAGTAAGTCAGACCCAGAGAAGCACAAGTTACATGTTTTCTCTAATTTGTGGTAGCTAGAATGTGCCTATATATCTGTAGTTATTCTTTATTTCCCCCACCTCATTACAAAAGCAATATATATTTATTTGGGGAAATAAGAATTACAGACATTCCCAAGGAAGATAAAGTTTTAAAACCATGTAGTTATTCTGTTCAATGATGTCCTAAGTAAATAGACTTATAAACTTCAGCATATGTTATTATGTATTGATGTATATATACAGGTTAAATTGCCAGTAGTTTAGGCAGTAATCAAAACTTTTGATTAAGTAACATTTTTTTTTTCTCTCTTCTCAGTCATGGGGCTTGAACTCAGGGCCTGGGTGCTGTCTCTGAGCTTTTTTGCTCAAGGCCAACATTCTATCACTTGGATCCACAGTACCACTTGTGGTTTATCTGGGGGTAAATAGGGAATCAGAATCTCATGGACTTCTTGCCTAGGCTGGCTTTGAACCATGATACTCAGATCTTTCATCCTTCTAAATAGCTAGGATTGTAGGCATGAGCCATCGGTACCCAGCTAAGAAGTAACTCTTTTTTTTCCTCTAGTCCTGGAGCTTGAACTCAGGGCCAGGGCACTATCCAGAACTTCTTTTTACTCTACCACTTGAGCCACAGTGTGACTTCTGGCCTTTTCTGTTTATGTGGTACTGAGGAATCAAACCCAGGGCTTCATGCATGCTAGGCAAGCACTCTACCACTAAACCACATTCCCAGCCCAGAAGTAACTTTTTTTTTTTTTTTTTTTGGCCAGTCGTGGGCCTTGGACTCAGGGCCTGAGCACTGTCCCTGGCTTCTTCCTGCTCAAGGCTAGCACTCTGCCACTTGAGCCACAGCGCCGCTTCTGGCCGTTTTCTGTATATGTGGTGCTGGGGAATCGAACCTAGGGCCTCGTGTATCCGAGGCAGGCACTCTTGCCACTAGGCTATATCCCCAGCCCCAGAAGTAACTCTTAATACCAATAAAAATCTATTAAACTATCCAAGACTGAATGGCTTAGGTTGTCTCTAAACCAATGAGTAATATTCAGTTAGTCATTTCTGATTTTCTTCAAAATATGGACACTAGGTTTTTCTTTTTCTTTTCTTTCTTTCTTTTTTCTAAAAGTAAAGTCTTATTATTAAAGAATGTGGCAAAATTTAGATTTATGAATTGGGCATGTATGCAAGATTCACAAAGCTTGAAAAATAGTTATTGAACAAAATGCTCTTAGACATCCCCTTCAGCCAACAAAGGATCAACTTGGGTACTAGAATATGGTATTAATTTCATATCCAGTTCCTGTGGCTTAGCAATTATGAGTGATTTTTCTGTCATCATTCATAGAAGATGGGTCCCTTTCAGAGGCATGAAAAGCTAAGGTAGAAGACTAAAGCATGGAGAGATCATGTGGAATTCCTGTTCAGTGAAACCTTTTAATTTAATATCAGGACTCAGGTTCTCCTAATGGTGCTCCTGGATGACTACAGAGGAAGAGAGAGAAAAAAAGTAAAATAAGGTATCACTCAGTTGCTGTCATTATACCTGTGAAGATAAAACATGTGCTTTCTATCAGTAAGCCTTTTATTAATAAAAGAAGAGTCTATAGATTATACAATGCTAGAAGATCTAAAATTAGAATAAAATAATACCTAATTGCTTTTGGGTTCAATTCAAATACTACTCCCCAAATTGCTTTATAGAATTACTTTTGGAAAATATTTGTGGATTATTTCTGGAAATATGGGTATACGTCTATTTAATTTAATGGTTTTTCATTTACCTAATGCATGGCCATGTACCACATGGTCCTTTAAAAGATTTCAACTAGTTCTATTCTTTTAAAGAATTATTTTGGGGGGTGGTGGGAGAAGGGTCAGGAGATTTCTTAATGCAAAATTTAACATTGAACTCCTGAGGGATTTTACATGATTGAAGACAGGATCTTCACTGTGACAGTTTAATGCATTTTACATTATGATGGCATTGCATGCTTCACAGTTCTTGAAAGAAGAGCTTGAATTAGGTCTCAAAGTAGCCTCCCTTTCTCCCAGTAGTGCCTGATCATCTCTTTTGCCCACATGGGGTGGGAACCCATTTGTGGAGGAGAGAAAATTTTGTTACTTGGGAAGGATGCATGTGGTTCTCTGCCTTGGATAAAATCCATTTTGTAAAGTGTTCCTTTACTGAAAGTGTTTT
This sequence comes from Perognathus longimembris pacificus, assembly GCF_023159225.1. Classification (NCBI taxonomy): domain Eukaryota; kingdom Metazoa; phylum Chordata; class Mammalia; order Rodentia; family Heteromyidae; genus Perognathus; species Perognathus longimembris. The sequence continues at coordinate 69,337,285 of NC_063164.1, forward strand.
GGTCAGTCATGGAATATTCTAGAAGATTACCACTTTCTGAATATATTCTGGTGCATGGTTTCTTGCAGGATTTTGTGTATAAGTGATTCTGTAACTTTTCTAATGCTAGAAGTTGGAAATAGATAGTGGCATCAGATTCGTCTTCTTGTGTCTTCTACTTCTTTCCCTGTGTGAGAATGGAAACAAAAACATTGCATATATGTATGTGTGTTTGTGTGTATGGTACATAATTCAACTTCACTAAGGTCACAGAAATGCAGTATAAATTATAGCTGGACTCTGCCATTTCATGGCTATAAAATTTTGGTCAAATGATCAACACCTAAATTTTCATGTTCTTATTTTATTAAAATATCACATTAATTTATTAAGTTCTTATTATTAACTATACTTTACTCCAGTTCTAAATTTAGGTTATTTTTGAGCCTAGGTCATATGTGACCTGAAAACTGTTACTTTACCTACTATGCCTGGCAGCTGCTAAAAAATGCAACTGCCCTGCCCTATATATTATTTAAAAGCACAGTTTGGTGTACTAGACTTCAGAAAACTTTATTTTGTTTTATTTTCTATGTCAGTCCTAGGGCTTGAACTCAGGATCAATATAGTCTTTTACCCTTACCCTTTCCCATTAAAGGTGGGCACTCTACAACTTGAACCATACTTCTATTTCCTTCAGAATACTTACAAATTAATAATTTTGTTATAATAATGATACTCATGTAGGGTTAAAAGTCCAATATATCCTGATACCAGGTTCCAGCCTACTTGACTGGCACAGATAACTTTGTGTAAGAATATTTGCATGTAATATTACAAAAATGATTTAGAATTTTGGCAAGTGTAACATGATTGAGAACACCAGATACTCATGTGTTGGCCTCTGCCTGCTAACCTCTTCAGGATGGATTATCATAAGCAGTGGTTTTAGTCTAAATTAAACTCTGTATCTGAAAACTGCTGAAAAAGAGGGAGAGGTGTACATTGCCCACAGCTGCCTTTCAACATTCTGAAGATTTTTTTTAACTGCAGGATAAATATTTCCAGGAAGTTGGAGAACCTCAGGTATGTTGTGGAAAATAAAAGAATATGCACACAACCTTTATGCCTAGATAGCACCCCAGAGAGCCAGTTTAGGAGAGCAGAAGGTGAGCCCGTGATATTTAAAATATTTCAGGTATATGATAGAATTAGAACATAAGACTGCTGGAAATTTCAACTACTGTCCCAAATCTTACATATTTTATCTGTCAGTATTCTATACTGTGTGGAGGAAGATTACATTTCTTGTGATAACTTCTGACTTTTTAAAAAATGAGACAGCCAAGTCCACCATCATTTGCATAGATCATCTCTGTAGCTGTCTATGACAGAGCCTGGCAGGATTTGCACTGGTGTGATAAAGAAAAGGTCAGAATAGAGTGATATGGTAGCTATTCCTTGCCTTAGAACGTAGGGTGACAGGCTCAAACAAGACTTCTTATTTGAGAGTGGTGATGGGTAGAGGTTCAGAAATACAACATCATAACCAAACTCTAATTCCTTATCCTCTCGAAAGTATCCTTCTTTCATGGCCCCTTCTTCTCAACTACAAAAGTTGTGTACAAGTTGTACACAACAGCATGTGCTGTTGTTATTTTATGTTTAATATCTATGTCTTTTCCATGAGAAAAAGGGCCATTTTCCTCTTCTGTATTTCTCATTATTCCTAGTGCTGACTATGCATGATACATATTGTAAAATCTAGATTGCTTAGTTAACTAGCTACTTCATGGCTTTTCCTTGATAAATTACATTTGGTCAAGTTTGATCAATATTGAACAAAAAACCCACTAAGGGACAGTGCCCAGGCCTTGAGTTCAAACCCTAGTACCAACACAAAAGAAAAAGTATTCAAGCGCATTATTACTTCTTAAATTAGCAAATAAAAATTATACATAGTGTTTTGAAATGTGTATATGTTGAAGAATGGATATATTAGACAAATTGACATATACATTAATTCATATACTTAATTTTTTTGTGACATGACATGATTGACTTTTTTTATCATTATAAAGAGGATCTTTGTTAAGTAAATCTAAAGTTCTCCCACGACAGTGCTGAATCTTCCTAAATTCCAGTTCTAAGTACATGAATTTGCCTCTAGTCCTAATAATGAGAAATTGAGCACGTTAAAAATCAAATATGAACCTGTTTTTTTTGTAATTTGCTTCCTTGGATGTCGATTACACCATTACTCCTTTTATAAATGCACATCTTGCTCCATTTTCTTTTCTTCTAGCTGTATTCTGGCTCCATGGTGACAGAAACTTTGACTTAAGGCAATAAGCTTTCAATCAGGAATGGAAGGATGAATGTGGATCTTTCTACTAATGGCCCCACTGACAATGTAACCTTTCTTGGCATTCACTCTAGTTTCCTGCTTAAATTAAGGTGAGAGGAATAACTAAGAAGATGACTAAAAATATGATATCTTTTATATAACAATGGCAAGAAGATAAAAAGCGGGTAAATTTACTATAGTAATCTTTTAAGTCTTTGATGGAAGGAGGTAAGCAAGCTTCTGTGTTGACTTAAGCAGCATTTCTGTAGCCATTAAACTCAAGTGGCTGTTGACCTGTCTGTTCATCCACCCATGTATGGCTTCATGGTTTATCACTACAGATTAGTACCACAGTGATGGATCAGCTGGGCTGTGGACACCATTTGATACCTTTGCATGTGATGGTGTTTAGCTAGTGGAAAGGCAGCAAAACATTTCTCTATTTCATAATGTTCGCATCTTTCTGTTTTATTTTTGTAAATGTATCAGGTCATACAGAGGAAAGAAATGTCTTGTTTGCAGGCATAGCTGGGCCTTTCTAGTAAACTGGTGGGACAGACCTGTTGGGACAGGTTGGAGAAGGCTGGAAGAAAATGCAAACCAAGGGAGAAAGTACTCAGTGAGTGGGAGAAAGGGTGGTTTCAACTCAACAAGAAAGAGCTGGTGAGGAGAGAGGAAGGCAAATTCTGAATGGAAAGGAAGCCCTTTGACTCTGAAATAAGTGCTACTTGGTTTGCTACATTGGTGGCAATCTCTGATGTAGCAACAGCTTTGGGAGAAGAGAATGTGCCATGTGGGAGTTGACGAACCTTTCTAGGAATACCAAGAAACTCCAGTGGGAAGAGGAGACGTTTAGAAGCTTGGCTAGTCAGTGTTTGAGTAATGAGTAGTGACATCTGAACTCTTACTGTGATCTTGAGCCCCAGGTGAGTGAGACCAGAGGACATATATAACAGAATGTGGCACCACTCTACAAGATAATCTTTGCCTTTTGGTATTTCTGTCCTTGTGTAGCACCTTCTCACATTCAAGAGAGTGAATCTATCAAGGGGATATTTTGGGATTCATGATGTATGACTTATGAAGAGAGGCCATAAAAGACACTGTGACTTCTAACTTTCCTTTCTCTTGAATCTCTTTCTCTGGAAAGATCAACCGCCCTGTTGTGAATCTCCTCTTGTGGCTATCTATGTAGAGGTCCTTGTGCATGAAATGAATGCCTCCTGCCATTAGCTGTGTGAAGGAGCTGTCAAAAGCAGAAACTTGCTCAGTTTCTATCTTGACTTTAACTGATTCTGGTATAGAAAGGCCCAGATAAATCATTCCACGTTCCAAAGTCACAGAAATGTGAAAGACAAAATGTCTCTTGTTTTGCGATAGTGTGAGTTGTTAAGCGGAAGTTGATGATTATGCACACACAAAACATATTGTAGACTGTGAATCTCAGTACATTCCAAAGTGACAATTCTTCATCATAATATCTATTTTTATACTCATCATTTCTACAAAGAACCTTGTATAAATCTCAAATCTTTCAATTTCTTTAAAGTAGTATTTTAAAATATCTCATTATGGCCATTATTGCTATCAGAAGACTGTTGAAAATGAGATAGAAGCATTTGTGAGCAGCCTAGGACTGAAATAGGGCATAGCAGAGCTGAAAAAAAAAAAGAAGGCCACAATTCACAACTTTATTTATGTTTTCTCCCTTGTTTGGGCAGCTTTTGTGCCTTTTGTTACAGCTTCCTGGTCAGAATCATGATGATTGTGGTTATGGTAGAAACAATATAAAGACTATCTCTATCAATCAATCAATCTATCTATCTATCGTCTATCTATCTATATCAAACTATCAAGAGACAGTAGTAAATTATTATATTTATCTGCCTTTCTATCAACAGTAGTAAATTATTTTGCTTTGAACATGTAATTTTCTTTACTAGGAATATATTGATGACATGAAGCTCTGAGCTTTCCCTTTACAGATCTAATTAATATCAATCTGTGTCCTCATCTATATGCTCATCTACCATATAGTCATCCCTGGTAGTAGCTCTCACAAATTGACATTTAGCGTAGTATTTGTATAATTCCTGTCCAATAATAGGAATATGGAAAGGAAAAAAGTTATTACTTGTTAATATCTATGAAATATTTCTCAAAACAATGGCCTTTGCAGCATCTTATTAATAAGGAATCTAAGGTTAGGAGTGCTCTGAACCTTTCCTAAAGGCTTATGGTGAATTAAACAGAAAAGTGTGACGTGAACCCAGACCTCTAATTCCTAAGCCAAGGGTATCTGGGAGCCTCTTTTAAAAATTCTTGTTATTTTAATATATTGTACCAAGTTCAGAGTAAGGCTTATTATGTTTTTTGCTCTCAAAATATCAATTATGTTTACTTTAAAGAAGAAAAATGCTATGCAAGGCATTTTAAGTATTGGCCATCTTTCAGAAATGTTTTTATATTGCAATGCAGTAGAGGAAGTGAGTGTATATAATTTTCTCCCATGCGGTCTGATGTATAACAAGTGCCATTAATACACTCCAGTTCATCATTATCATCCTCCTCATCAAACATAATGATGAGGACGATGATGGGATAATAGCAATAATGATAATAGATATAATGGAGAGAGTTCCAGTTGGAGTCTAGTCAGTGTTTACCCATGAATTCAGACATGTCTGGAATGTCTGTGGGTGGGAGGGGTAGGGGTGGCTTTTATTTCTATGGATGCCCATGCAGCCTTAGGGGAGAGAATATGTGCTGAAGAGAGACAGACACAGAGAGAGGAAGAAGATGGTGGAGGAACAGCAGCCCTATCTAAGCTCTCTCCAAGAACCCAGTTTTTCTTCCACAGGGAAACTTCTAACCCTAGAAAGTTATCCCAAGTAAGGTATAACAGTATAGAGATTCAAGAGAGGAAGGAACAAAATAAGACAGTAGATCCAAGAATCCAGATTTCAGCTGCAGGTGGTGCCGCTTACCGGGGGAAATCAACCACACCCACCTCCATCACACACCAGTGAGGAGGAGAGAAATCCTCCAGACGGCAGCAGACTGATGCAGTCCACAAGCAGAGTGTGCAAGGTCCAAAGAACCAGAGGAAGCCTGAGTACTCCACAAAAGACAGTCTCGCTCAGGTCTGCACCCACAGAATGCCATTCAGAAAGTAGCCCTTCACCTCTTTCCACCATAGTGAACCTCCATCTTTGTCTCTAGCATAGAGGGCCAGAGCAGACAGGAAATAAAGCCCACCAGGGGAAAGTAAGGTCAAACGGGCCATCTTTGAAAAGGGGAAAGGTGCCAGAGTAGCAAGCCTCAGTTCCACCCAGGGGAAAGACTAGAGGCCCAGATGGGAGGAACCTCCCCAAGGGTGAGAGGCCCCTCAACACCGGTAAACACAACAACAGGCCTGCCTCCAGGCTGCCATCACTGCAACTGCCACTGAGGCAACAACAGACTGGTTTCCTAGGCCAAACATTGTCCACCAGTGACTGATGGCACCCAGCCTCTACCTGCAAACCCCAACCAAGGACACAGCCAGCCCCACCCAGGAGAAGACAGCACCATCCAAGTGGGAGGAACTTCCTCCTCAGGCAGCCTAATCTCTCTGGCCAGAGCCCACCACCTGTGTGCCTTCAGTAGCCATGGGATCCTGTCTGGGGCCGCTCCAGCCAGTTGGGAGTTCCCGCCGGGAGCTGTCACAGGCAGTTGGGGAATCCCTACTGGAGTCTACTGCCCACTGTTGCCAGCCCAAGGGTCCTAGACAGGACCACCACAGGTAGTTCAGGGGTCACAGCCGGAGTCTGCTGCCCACTGTAGCCAACACAGAGGCCCCAGCCTGAGCCACAGTCAATAGCTCAGGGGTTTCAGCCAGGGCCACCGCGGGTAGCTCAGGGTTACAGCTGGAGCCCACCACCCTCCCTCAGCAGCTCAGAGGTCCCAGCCGGGTGCCACAGGCCCCCACTGCTTCTGAGGTAGAATGTTGCCACTGCCAATGCCTTGGAAGCAGCAGGCTGGTTCCCCAAGCTGACCACAGTCCCCAATCACTGAGGGCACCCAACTTCTACCCACAATCCTCATAGAACCACACAATCACTACCGCGCAGGATCTCCAGATTCCATTGAGCCCAGGTTAATTGTAGGCAAGATAATAGGCCTCTGGGGGCAATCTGAATGAGTCAAAGGGGTTCTTAGAGCGATTTTCTCAACCAAAAAAGAAATAAAAACAAGATTTTAATGGTACACAATCTAGCTACTGAATACAGGGCTCAGGGTTGGTTTTTACTTCCAAAGGGAAATTTGTGGGGACACTAAATCTGCTGCTGTACGCATAAAAAGAGAGGGAACTTACTTGTATAGGATTGTGTACCTATAAGAATAGCACAACAGGACTTGGTAGGTTTGGTTCAGGCCCTAAACAGTGCCAAAGGGGGATAGCAGACTAGCATTCTAAATCCAAATGGCTAGAAGAAACACAAAAAGTATGGCAAGACAGGAAATCTCATCACCCACTCAAAACAAGCAGGAAACAGAGCATTCAATTGAAATCCTAGAGGAGAGCCCTCAAAATGCTCTACCAACTATGCTGATAAAAATGATAAATGAAAAGTCTGAGTCTCTCCAGACAAGTATCCTGGAGCGTGAGGAGGCAAACCAAGGAATAATTTGTAAAACGTGATGAATCCAATCGTAAGTTAATAGAGGAGATCGAATCTCAGGAATTGATGACAGCCTAGACTTTATGGAGAAAGAACAAAAAACAATACAAAATCAATCCAAAAAGCAAGATAGTTGACTTCAAGAGCTTGAAGATACAATCAGGAAGCCCAATATAAAGCTAATAAGTATTGAAGAAAACCTAGAGAAAGAAGTTAATGGAATAGGCAACGTATTTAACAGAACATTAGCTGAGAACTTCCCAAACATCCAGAAGCATAGGCCTATCCAGATACAAGACCCCAAACAGACCAGACCAGAACAGGACTTCCCATCAACACATTGTAATCAAAACAGGATCAATAGAGGTCAAAGAAAGATTTCTTAAAGCCGCTAGGGAAAAGAGAATAATAATCACATATAAAGGAAAACCAATCAGAATTACCCCCAATTTCTCAGCAGAGATCAAGAAAGCAAGGAGAGCCTGGAATGCCATTTTCCACATCCTAAAACTCTCACTCATAGCCAAAGGCCAAAAAAGTCTTCCAGAGCAAGGAAAAATTGAACAAATATATTTCCAGCAAACCAGCACTACAGAATACCCTCAAAGTTGTCCTCCAGATTGAAAACCACCAAGACCACAATCCAGATAGGGAAAGCATTCATAAATAAAACTCCAGATTAGTAGAGAAAAAAGGGAAGACACAGCCCCAACAAAGATAGATACAATGAAAGGAACAAGCAATCGCCTCTCAATCCTAACTCTCAATATTAATGGACTGAACTCTCCAATTAAATGACATAGATTGACAAGTTGGATCAAAAACCAAGATCCATCTTTCTGTTGCCTCCAAGAGATGCACCTTGCCAGAAAAAGCAAACATATTCTAAAAATGAAAGGCTGCATAAAATCTAGCAAGCAAACAGCCCCCATAAACAAGCCAGTGATGCAATCTTAGTATCAGATAAAATTAACTGCAAACTCAAAACAGTAAAAAGAGACAAAGAAGGTTATTACATACTAATAAAGGGATCTCTCCTATAGGAAGACATAACCATCTTAAACATCTACACACCAAATACAGGAGCTTCCAACTTCATCATATAAACACTACTGACTCTAAAAACTCTGAGACCCAAATGCATTGATTGTCAGAGACTTTAAAACACCACGGTCACCTCTGGACAGATCAACATGCCAAACACTGAGCAAAGAAACCTCAGAACTAAACAACTGCCTAGGTCATCTAGACTTAACCGATATCTACAGAATATTCCATCCAGCAACACTGGAATATAGATTCTTCTCATCAGCACGTGGAACATTCTCCAAAATAGCTCATATGTTAGGGCAAAAAAAACCCTGCACAAATTCAGAAACATTGAAATCATTCCTTGCATTCTCTCAGACCACAATGGGATAAAACTAGAGCTCAACACCAAAGGCCACCAAAGAAAACCACACATCTCATGGAGACTCAACAATACATTGCTGAACCAGCAATGTATCATCGAGGAAATCAGAACAGAATTTCTAATATTTATGAAATTAAACCAAGATAAACACACAAATTACCAGCTCCTGTGAAACACAGCAAAGGCACTACTCAGAGGAAAATTTATAGCCCTGAGCATCTACATCAACAAATTGGAGAAATCTTAATTCAACAACTTAACAAATCACCTTAAGCACCTCTTCCTTGGAAGAGAACAACAAGCCAAACCCCAAGCCACTAGGCAGAAGCAAATAATTAAAAAAAAATCAGAATTAAATGACTTAGAATAAAAAAAAAACACATAGAAAGAACCAACATAATGAAGAAAAATTAACAAGATAGACAGACCCCTAGCAAACCTGACCAAACAAAGAAGACAGCACACCCAAATAAACAAGATCAGAGATGAAACAGGTAACATCACCACAGAAACAATAAAGATCCAGAATATAGTAAGGGACTATTTTGCAAATCTATATGCCAACAAATTCGAGAACCTGGAAGAAATGGACAAATTCCTAACAAAAACTGTTATTCGCAAACTCAACCAACAAGATTTAACTCTACTGAACACACCCATATCCAGCAATGAAATTGAAACTGCAATAAGTGATATCCTTTCCAAGAAAAGCCCAGGTCCAGATGGATTCACAGCTTAATTCTACAAGGTCTTCAAAACAGATCTCACACCAACACTTCTCAAACTCTTCAATGAAATAGAGAGTAAAAGCTCACTAGCAAACACAGTCTACAATGCTAGTATAACTCTAATCCCCAAACCAGACAGGGACCAATCAAGGAAAGGGAACTATAGACCCATTTCCTTGATGAACAATGATGCAAAGCTTCTCAATGAAATTCTGGCCCACTGATTTCAACAAGTCATCAAAAAAAATCATACACTATGATCAAACTGGATTCATTCCAGGGATGCAAAGTTGGTTCAATATAAGCAAGTCAATTAATGTAATCCACCACATCAACAGGAGCAAGGCAAAGAATCACATGGTTATATCCCAAGATGCGGAAAAGGTGTTTGACAAAATCCAGCACCCATTTATGATAAAAGCCCTGGACAAACTGGGATTACAGGGAACATTCCTGAATATAATAAGGGCAGTCTATGATAAACCAACAGCAAGCATAATTCTAAACGGTGAAAAGATAAAGCCATTCCCTTTAAAATCAGAATCAAGATAAGGATATCTGCTCTTTCCTCTCCTCTTCAACATAGTACTAGAATTCCTAGCCAGAGCAATTAGGCAAGAAGAAAACATAAAGGGGATCCAAATAGGAAAAGATTAAGGTAAACTTACTCTTTGCAAACGACATGATTCTATACCTAAAGAACCCCATAGACTCTACTCCCAAGCAACTAGAGCTGATCCAAAACTTTGGCAAAGTAGCAGGATATAAAATAAATCCTCAAAAATTAGTGGCTTTTATATATGCCAACAACCAGAAGAGCAAGGCTGAAATTAGAAAAGCAACACCTTTTGCTATAGCCTCAAAAAACATAAAATACCTAGGAATTAACCTTAACCAAAGAAGTGAAAGAACTCTAAGATGAGAACTTTAAAAACCTGAAAAAGGAAATTAAGGCAGAACGCAAGAAATGGAAAAACCTCCCATGCTTCTGGATTGGGATGATTAACATCGTGAAAATGGCAATATTACCAAAAGCTATCTACAAATTCAATGCAATGCCCATCAATATCCCAATACCATTCTTTACTAGCCATACAACAGACAAAGGCCTGATATCTAAAATATACACAGAAATAAAAAAATTAAATTAAAGAATCAAAGAACCAACAGCCCTCTCAACAAATGGGCTAAAGACCTAAAAAGAAACTTCTCTGAAGAGGAAATGAGAATGGTCAAGTCACATGAAAAAGTGCTCTACATCACTGATCATAAAAGAAATGCAAATCAAAACAACGTTGAGATTCCACCTCACCCTAGTAAGAATGTCCTTTATCAGGAAACTCAATAATAACAAATGCTGCAGAGGATGTGGCCAAAAGCGAACTCTACTATATTGTTGGTGGGAATGCAAACTTGTTCAATCCCTCTGGAAAGCAGTGTGGAGGTTCCTAAGAAGGCTAAACATAGAGCTCCTCTACACCCAGCAGCCCCACTTTTGGGCATCTACCCAAAAGACTGCAAGACCACACTAAAGCCACCAACACAACTATTTTCATCGCAGCACAACTTGTCATTGCTAAAACATGGAACCAACCTAGCTGTCCCTCAGTAGACAAGTGGATGAGGAAAATGTGGTACATATACACAATGTAATTCTATGCTTCCCTCAGAAGGAATGACACTGCCGATTCATAAGGAAATGGAAGGAATTGGAAAAAAAATAATATTAAGTGAAGTGACCCAGACCCAAAGAAACATAAACCCTATGGTGTCCCTCATAGGGAATAGCTAAAAAATGATTAGGCTAGTCATGGTAGAAGATCAAAATACCCCAGTAGCTACACCCATCTGATCACATAAGATGATGCCAAGTGAAATGAACTCCACATTGCAGAAACAAGAGTTATTACCACTGCTGTAATTATTATCAACATGCAATGTGAATCTGTACCTTTTGTTTTTTTGTGTTTTTTTTTCTTGTCTGTTTGATTGTTTTGTTTCTCTTGTATTCTCTTCCTTGTTGTATCCCCGCTAGCACTATATCTCATCCGAATACCCTGGATACTGTTTATACAGGTATTAGAACTGGGGAAAGGAAAGGGAATATAAAAATTGAGAGAGAAAGGACAAAAAGACAAACCATTCCAAAAGCAATACTTACAAAACCATTTGTTGTAAATCAACTGCACAACTCTTGGAGGGAAAGGGAAAAGGGGAGGGGGAGGTAGGGGAAAATGAGGGAGGAGGTAACAAGTTGAGCAAGAAATGTACTCACTGCCTTACATATGAATCTGTAACCCCTCTGTACTATACTTTGATGATAAAGAAAAAAAGTTTAATAAAAAAGGAGAGCGACAAGCAAATGGGAGAACAAAATTGGTTTAAAGAAGATGGGCTAAAAGAGAAGAGGTGTCTTTGGATGTAACTTGGTACACTATTGTACGAGGTGGCTGCATTGGGAAGGAATGGATTCTAGACGGCAATGTCCTTTCTCTCTTAGGTCAGTGATCATACAAATGGGAAGCTCCTGTAGGAAGAGGAAATGGCATTAACCTCAAGGACCTTGGTGTTGGGAGAGCAGCATTGAGGCCTCTGCAGAGCTGCAGGGAATTAGCAGTGGCATGGGCACGCTATGCTGACATCCACATCACAATGGTGCTGTCAGTGGACATTGGCAGGGATGCTGACCCAGAGGGAAGGTCCACATCCGCTGGAAAAGAATAGAGATGAATGATGTCACAGAGAAGCAATACTGTTATTTTGAGGATCTTCCTACCCCAAGAACTACTGGGAAGGAATTTGAGGGAAAGTGGAAGAAGGCTGGTAAAACTAGAGAAATATTAATTTTTTGATTCTTACTATGATGTTATGATTTTAAATCAAAGCGGTGTGGATCTAGAGCAGGACCTGCAATAAGTTATTATTAGAGATTTATCATCATTGCAATACATTTTACCCCCTGTGTAGTAGGATCAGCAAATTGGATACTTAAAGCAAATCACCTTAAAAGTCCTCAAGAATTGATTATAGTCCAATGTATGCATGTTAAAACAACAATCTGTCACCTATTTCCTGTCAACTCAATATACATGTTTGAAACCTGCTGCTTCACCACTTAATAAAGATGTAGGATAATGCATTCTTGCCCTTGGGCACACTAATGTCTCTCTGGCTCTCTCTCCATTGCTTGCTTTTCAGGCAAAACCTGGAGTAGATTTCCTGATAGGATTCAAAGTCAGAACTCTCAACTGTGGAATGTAAATCACATCTCTTTCTGGGTGAGTGAGCCTGAACATACTGCAAGATGTCAAGTAATATAATCACATTCCACTCTGTCTGGTCACTAGGATAGAGAGAATGTGATCTCTGGAGTAGAGCATAATGTCTCTCCTGTCCCAGGGGGACCTTAACAGGTGAATCCTAGGTACTGTCTGTTGATCTCTGGGTGTCCAATGAGCCTTGGTGGCAAATTACACCTGCATTGCCCTGGCAGGAATGAGAGGTGCAACATGGTTCTTTTCATTTGTATTATGATAAACTCTCTGTGACTTCTTGAGTAGTGGCCACTCAGCATGATGATGAAGAATGTGAGGGCTAGCAACCAAGTTACTCTGGCCCAAATTCCAGCCATGTCACTTCAGAGCTATGTGACATTGGCCAAAGAAGCAAATCAATTTACCACTTTTTCCTTTAATTTTTTGTCTCTAAAATGAAATCTATGTATTGTAGAACTACCTTGGAAGTTTTTTTTTTTTTGGCCAGTCCTGGGGTTTGGACTCAGGGCCTGAGCGCTGTCCCTGGCTTCTTTTTGCTCAAGGCTAGCACTCTGCCACTTGAGCCACAGCGCCCCTTCTGGCCATTTTCTGTATATGTGGTGCTGGGGAATCGAACCCAGGGCCTCATGTATATGAGGCAGGCACTCTTGCCACTAGGCCATACCCCCAGCCCCACCTTGGAAGTTTTTTAAAAAATAAAGATCCAGTGAAATATAAAATTATTAGAACCTTGCCTGTGCCTGCTTTATTTTACATGTTAGCATTATTTCGTTGAATAGTCATCAACTAGATTATCCTTGAATTGATGAAAGCAATGTTTTCGAGAGGAGACAGTCATGGCTGATCCAGCAGCAAGGATGTGTGAATATTTCTCACAGTGGGGTGTGTGTGTGTGTGTGTGTGTGTGTTCAATAATAGTATGTCAAGTACAATCATTTCCAGTTTTTTTTCCTGTCTTCTTTTCTTTGTGATATTTCTAAATGAAAGAATAAAAGGGCCAACCTTAGATCCAATGAGCATTCTGAATTGAAGTTCCTTTAGTCATCAGAATCATGAGAGTGATATATGAACACTGGGTCTATCCCCGAGGAGCCAGTCATGGTGGGGCCAAGCTCAGAGAGGAAGTCATGGTAGACTTGTGGCTATCCCATGCATGTCTAAGTAAGCTCTACAGCAGCACTGACCATCTATGTTTCCTTAAATGTGAGCACATGGGCGTGTTTGTGTATATGCACAAACACATTTGTGTGACTTGTCAAGTAACGCAAACAAGTACTATACATGATGTGATGTTTACTAGAGCAGGTCATCAGATTGTACAGATTTTTAAAAAGCAATTTCTGAATTTCAAGCAATAAGCATATACTTTTCATCACTAATTAAATTAATATTCCTTTTAATTAATTAAATATTATTAATATATGCGATCTTTATTCTAAAAAGTCATTGAAGATATTTTGGAGAATGATTGGCAATATGTTAACTTTGTTCACATTTCAAGAAAGAAGAATTAATCATGAGGTATTATGTGATATGTTTTTATTATTATAAAAAGGAATAAAAGGTCATAAAAAGGCATGACATGGAAATAAAACATCTTTAAGTATCAATAATAGTGCACATGATTTTTTAATGTTCATTTTTCCTAACAGACTTTTCAGTTTTACCTCAACAATTATGTTCTTTTCATAAATAACAAAAATGCATTGTCTAATGTGAATCTGTTAACTACCGATTTGACTGCATGTTTTCTTGTAGCCAACATAAAGTCAGGAAAATTAGCAGGTGTCTGATTCACTTTGCCCATAAAAGAAAAGGCAGCCCAATTAGTGGGTAGGGATAGTTTTCATGTTAGGAACTGTTAGAAATTTCTATTAATGATCCTCATAAAGAGGACACTAGGTGAGGAAAGAGATAATGTATTTGATAGTATCCTTAGAGTAAAAATAGAATTGAAGTTTGGTTTGTGTTTCTTTTTTCCAATTTTTTGTCTTCTTTATTGTCAAAGTGAAGTACAGAGGGGATACTGTTTCATATGTAAGGTAGTGAGTACATTTCTTATCCAACTTGTTACCTTCTCCCTCATTTTTACCCTACCTCCGTAGAATTGAGTTTTATAGAAATATTTTTAATTGTCTTTCAAATATGTGAGTGAGAGAATTAAAGCCCATTCAGAAAAGCAGCAATTTAAGTTGATGTGGTGGTGTAGTTCTGTAATTCCAGCTACTCAGGAGGGAGAGGCAGGAAGACTTGGAATTCTAGGTTAGGTCAAGAAGAGCTAGTAAGGTCCTGTCTCAAAACAAAGCACAAAACAAAAGGCTTGAGGTAGAGTACTTACAAATCCCAGGTGCAATACCCCACAAAAATAATAAAAGAAAAAGAATCCCCACAATTTAATGAGAAAGGGAAAATATAAGCGTTCAATGACATGATTTACCAGGTTTATTCCAGTAAATTTTTTTTTTGGGGGGGGGGGGGCAGTCCTGGGCATTGGACTCAGGGCCTGAGCACTGTCCCTGGCTTCTTCCAGCTCAAGGCTAGCACTCTGCCACCTGAACCACAGCGCCCCTTCTGGCCGTTTTCCATATATGTGGTGCTGGGGAATCGAACCTAGAGCTTCATGTGTAGGAGGCAAGCACTCTTGCCACTAGGCCATATTCCCAGCTCCTAAATACAATTCTTTTTTTTTTGCCAGTCGTGGGGCTTGGACTCAGGGCCTGAGCACTGTCCCTGGCTTCTTTGTGCTCAAGGCTAGCACTCTGCCACTTGACCCACGGCGCCACTTCTGGCCATTTTCTGTATATGTGGTGCTGGGGAATCGAACCCAGGGCTTCATGTATGGGAGGCAAACACTCTTGCCACTAGGCCATATTCCCAGCCCCCCAGTAAAAATTTTTAAATAACTAAAGAAACAGATGGATTGCATATTCTTTAATCTTCTACCGAGAAGCAAAGAACTCAAGGCCATTTTCTTGACAGGGAGCTGGTTTTTGCAATCTCATCTTTTCTGTTGGTTGAGTGAGATCTGAGATGAACCTGAAGACCATTGGGTTGTTTAGAAAAGAACCTGATGAGGAGAAATGGTAAGGGAAGGTTTCAGGAAAAGCCTGGTCAAGAAATCCAGAGTGTAATTTTGAATTATTTTAGCTCATAGACACGAAAAAAACCTCAGGCCCAAATACTTTTTCATAGAAGAGTGCCACAGCACAGAATTTATAAACAAGTGGATATAAACAAATTGCTCATCAACTAAAATGGAACCAAATAATAAGAGCTCTATTAAGGACCCATGTAGCATTGACATGAGTAATATAACTTTTTGTTGTATACTTTAGGACAAAGTTATTGTACATCTGATTTTAAATACATGGACTTAGGTAAATGAGTTAATTTGAAAAAATTGGGTCAAGTAGATAATAGAAAGAATTTACCATATAGGACAACCTGTTTGAAAATGGTTTTCTTACAGTCCTTTTTGCTGGGTATTAAGTAGCTAGCTGAGCATACAACTCAGTGGTGGAGCACTTGCATAGCGTGCACTTGTGTGTGTGTCTGATTGACAAGCACTACAGAAAACAAAGCAAAACAAGAAAAGAGATTGTTGCTATGGCAGGCCTTGGATAACTCGCAGTTCCTCACCATGATTCTATGCAATGTTTCTGTGTCATCCTTGCCTGAGTTTTTATGCTGAGTGGTATTAGGAGTTGAGCCCTTCTGGAGATCTCAACAATGAAGCTTTCATGAAGGGGACTAGTACCCTCGTAGAATGGACTCTAGAGAGAACATTCTCTTCTTACAAAGTAGACAGTGATTATCTGTATTAAGAAAGAAGACTATTACTAGAACCCAACATTATGGCATTGATCTTGGACTTTCAGCCTTGACAACTGTAATAAATGTGTTTCTGTTGTTTATAAACTACTAAGGCTACAGTACCTTGTTACAGCAGCCATAACTGAAGCCTACGACCTGCTCTGCATGGATGAGAACACTCACTTCTCTGTGGGCCGGTGGTAGTGAAATAGGCATGGATAGTAATTATGTTCCCAGCAAAGGCCATTTTGTGGGAATGTGGCTAGGTGAGGCTGTCTCCTGGAATGTGGGTTTCAGGCAGAACAGGTTTGGCTATGTAGATGGATAAGAGAAAGCCCACAAGGTAATTTTTGAAATTGCACACCTAGCTTGGACTTGATGTCAACCCCTGCCTGACCTTTGTGTTTCTGATTAATGATCTGATTTTTTTGAGGGGAGTGTAAGAAATTTGTATAAACACCCAGGATTTAACCTTCCTTATGATCTGAACTTTTTTCTGGCAATAGTCTGGTTCTGGTTGCTGGCAATAAACTCCTTTATTCTCTCTGAAAAGTAGTCTTTATCTTTGCTGGTCTGCGGTGCCATAATAGTAGTGGTGCAGAGCTGGTCTTGGGGTGGAGAGCTTTATGCTATGCTGTCACCATTAAGGAAGTAATATTATGAATATTTATTTTCCATCTGTCAGTTTCTGCACTTCCAAAGTAGTTTTAAATTACAACTGGAGGTATTTGCTGTTTTCTGACCAAAAATAAATGTGTACTTCCAGAAATAACCTCTAAATAGTTTCTTTTTTAACAATCAGTTTTAAACAAAGGCCATGGCAGAAGTGGCTGCTGATTTTCCCTGTGGTCAAAGGAAGAGCATACAGTGTTACTCTGTTTAATGGGATGCATTTTGGGTATTGTAGAAAGCAGAGCTGATTCCATCTTGGTTAAGGAAACAGGGTAGCAAATGTTGGGGGGAGTAGAACTGACTCCATCTTGATTATTAGGTTAACCTGACCCCAAAATTCTGCTTCTGTAAATGGCTTGCTTGTTTGTTGATTGCTCTACCCCCTGTGTCAAACTCCTACATCTGGTTACCTTTATAAACCCAGCTCGAGGACTGTCAGTTATCCCAGTGTTAGCTCCCGAGTCTGCACTCTGTCCCTGGCCAGTCAGTCCGCGTTTTTCGGGTGGCAGTTTCAGCTTTCGAATCTGTGCTGTGTCCCTGGCTGGTCTGTTTGCTTTTTGCTTCCCCAATAAATCCATCTTTTTGCTTGAGACGGTTTCTGAATGGTGAACTCTTGGAGGGATGTGGGATCTCTTCCCTCGAACCCTGTAACAGGTGTGTTTATCCTGAGGACTTGTCGATTAAGTATAGTAATTGTGTCTGTTGTAAAAATTGAAATGCTTGTGGTATTGATTGACTGACCACTGGCTCATGAACTACATCACTTGGGACTAATTTCCTCCTGATAATTATAGCTGAAATGCTAGGGTGCCTCCAAGTGTTTTAGAAATCCAGATGTTGGATGAGGCCATCTGGCAGAGGACAGTCAGAAGCAATTCAATCATATGGGATAATTACATAATTTGTATTGATTTTATTGAAGATTTCATTGAAGAGAATGAAAGCTGTGTATGCATTTGACTTGGAACTTAAAATCATAAGTACTTATGGTATGCAGGTACCGACTCTTGGTACTTGTCTAAATCTTATTTTGTGGTATTGGGGATCGAACTCAGAGCCTTGTAATGTTACACCAGTGCAGCTACCATTGCACTACTCCTGGACCATTCACATGGATATTTGCAACAGAAACTCTTTGGTCACCTAGGCCTTTGTCTTGCTTTCTAGCAATTCAGCCTCTACTAAAGCCAGAAGGGTCTTCTGAATGCAAAATGTGATTATCTGATATGATTATCTTTCAGAATTGCTTTTGTCTCAGGCTAACATCTACATGGAGAAATGACCAAGAATTGCACAAATGAGAAAACCTGTCCTTTGGGAAGCAAAGCCTGGCCTTTGTTTTCATCTTAGCTCCACCTACGGCTCTAGGCCACACCCACTCCTTCTGCTTCCCCAGGATGCTTTGACTCTGCAGTATTGACTCACCCCTAGCTTTTCTACCACCAACACATCTACCAGTAGCAATCACCAGTCTTTTCTCCCACTGCAGCATCTTTGTTAGGGCTCACTGATACTAAAGCCTGGCTTAGGAGCCCTTCTCTTGTCTCTCACACCAGCTGACAGGCCAGGCTTCCTGCTCTTTGCCAGGCTGCAGTTGCTGTCCTTTCAATAGTGCTTTCCATCCAGACTGTTTCCTCAAGAGAGGCACTGGGCCAACCATGCTCCTAGGTAGATTTCCAATATGTCTACTGGAGAGTTTTGGCACCTACTTGCAACCAATTCAGTGACTTATTGAATGAAAATTTGTCAGAAAGGTAAGAGTCAGGCAAATAAAGTCTGTTCACAACAGCTGATTTAAGACACACATGTGTGCCATGTTGACAAGGTTGGATGGGACATAGTGTTCAAGGGATTCATAGACAACACAAAGCACAGGGAGGGCACCAGAAAGGGTTTCAAGGCAAAGATTTCCAAATTGGACTTTGGATGACTTAGACCATTCAATTGGGGAAGGAATGTGTGTGAAGACGTAGAAACTCCATGTCAGACAGAGAGCTAGGAAAACAGCATTGTTTGCAGAGAAATGGTTCAACTTGACTGGAATTTAGAGTTGGTAAAGGGATTTTTGGGGACAGTTCTGGAAAAGTAGTTCATACCAGATCTAAAGCTAGTTTATGAGGCATGGGGCTGCAGGCATCATTGCCTTAAGATTAGATATCAATGGAAGGAGATAAAGGATGTGGTCCTTTATTATACTCTTATCTGTCATGTTTAGGAACAAGACTAATGTCAGGGCTTATTACTCTATTTTCTCTATACTTTTTATTAGCACCAGCTAACTCTACAAGAGAATTTTATTTACTTATTTTGTGCTTGTCCTAGGGCTTGAACTCAGGGCGTGGGTGCTGTCTCTGAGCTCAATTTTGCTGAAGGCTTGTGCTTCTACCACTTGAGTCACAGCTCTACTTCTGGCTTTTTAGTCATTAATTGGAGATACGAATCTCACCACTAACCTCTCTTTAATTCAGTTTGATAATAATAATATATATATACATATATATATACATATATATGTATATATATATACATATATATGTATATACATATATATGTATATATATATATGTATATATATATATAATCGCACCATTGTTCCTGTCTGGGCTAGCTTTGAACTGAGACCATCAGAACTCAGTTCATGCTTTTAATAATATTTTTATTTTTAGAAAAACCTCTTGTTTCCATTTCTTGCAGATCATTTAGATAAATGTTATTTTATATTGCCAGAGGCATATTAGGCATTTGTGCTTCTCCCCTAAGAGTATCTTTCTTCGTTGTCACTGTGTGTGAATGCCTAGAGTCCTGTATAATTTATCATGCCCTGGTGTATTTTAGATCTAGTATCCACATATGAGAAAGAACATGCACTGCGTTGTTGGGGACAGCTGTGCCTTTAAGAGGGACAGCTGGCTTTAGCCCATCCCCTTCCGCCTTGGACAGGAAGAGAAGCCCCCACTCCTGGACACAAACACGTGTCTGATGGCCGGAGACCCCAGAACCCAGTCCTTAGGGGCCTGTGGTCTCCACCCATAAAGGAAGTCCCCTGACATCACTTGAGGGACAGCCCTTGTGGCCAACCAGTGGCCCCTCTCCTGTGCCCGCCTTTGGGGATATATCTGTTGGCTCCTCATATGAATAAATCAGAACGCCCCAGAGGCTTTCTCCGGGACTCCCACGTGCCCGTGTTTTTCCTTGGGCTGGTGGGCATGGGGTCTTGCAACCACACGCGAACTAAGGCTGCCTTGGGACCCCGCTTCCACGATTAATCTCTACTGGCCATGGATCCCACACGAAAGAGGCAGACAAGCCCAGGACATTCCCCCCCCCCCCCACGTGAATTGTGTGTGGGGGGGGGGGGTAGAGCGAAGCCTGGCACTGCTTGTCTCTCTGAGTCTGGCTTACCTCACTTAGTATGATTTGTTCTACGTCCATCCATTTCCCTTCCAATGACAATATTATTCTTTCTAATTTCTGTGTAAAGTTCCACTGTACATAGGTACCACATTTTTTGGACAGATCTCAGTTTTGAATTGCTAGGATTATAGTCATGAGCCACTGACATCTAGTAAGGGGTTTCATTTTGATATGTTATGTGTACAGTGCACTTCAGTCCAACTCACCACTTTTGTTACTCTTCCTTATCCTTCACCCCTCTTCCCAAAACCAATGTGAACAAGCTGCACTGCTTCATTTCCACACATGCAGTTGGAGTGGTTCAACCTTTTTTGCACCTCTATCCCAGACAAGACCCATTTTACATCCTGCCATTCATTTTTTTCATTACATTTTGTCATTCACTTTTATTAAGTGCGTGTCATTGTTCAAAGTAGTTTCACCATAGTCTCTCTCTCTGTTACACACACACCACACACACCAAGTTATGAAATCATGCTGACCCTTAAATGCTGTCATTTTAATAAGAAGACTGTCGGCTGTTTATTGGTTCAACTCCTGGAAAAAAAAGCTATGTGTTTCTGCTTGAGTCTTGCTATGTCTATTGCCAAACTTGGTGCATTTTAAATAATTCTGTCCTACACACTCACTAGCATGAGGTGGTAGACAAATAAAATATGAGCCATCATATAATGACTGGATAATAAAGGCAGACATGGCTGTACCACTTGCTTGATAGTTTTCAGAGTTCTGGTCAGGACTCAGCCATCAAGCTTCTCCATCTTCCACTGCTTGCTGCTTCTGAGAGAAAGCCTGCTGAGTTTGAAACCCTGTATCTGAAGACAGATACAGGAGGGAGAGTTTGGATCACATCCAGAAAAAAGGCAATAAAAGTGATGAATAGCTTCACAAGCCAGACCTCAGAGGGATATTTAAGAACATTAAAAATCTTAATTGATATAAAAAGAATGGCTTCAGTGTCTTGAATCATGAAGCAGTTCCTTGTCTCTCCATCTCCACAATGAGCAAATGACGAAGAAATATGCTTAACGAGAAACAAATTCATAGTGGGCCAATTAGGACAAGAATACTCACCTAAACTAACCTTGCTTAACACTAACATGTACAGACAGAGCTAGGGAATGTTCATGCAGAACAGAGTGGACACCTGTCTGGAGGTTTTAGGCAAAGCAGAAGAACTTCTCTATTTTTGTTGACTCTTCTGTCAGGTTTTTTTTTTTTTTTTTTTTTCGGAGGGCCATCATTGTTATTTAGTAACACATATTTTAATGTTCATATGTGTTGCAATTTCAGTTCTTTAAAAGAAGATATTCAAGCAGTTAGAAGTGCAAGATATTTATTGAGAAGTGAACCTGTGAACAGAACAGGAAGGAAGCAGGATTGGACAGGGATATCCACCAGGCCAACCCCATTGCCAGTCCAACAGGGTGTTTTCAAGCACAGCTTGCTTAAAGGAAGGGTGTCATGTTGAGTGGAGATGGCTAAGCCTCCATTTAATCCTTGTTCAGTCATTGGCTGGAGGCTGCTATGAGCACAGCATGCTCTTGTCTACCATTGGTTTATTTAGTCATTGACAGAGCTCACTTCACCAATACATCACAGCACATTTGACTGGAAATTTGAATCAGTCCCTAGGGATCTTGAGCTAACCACAGCACCCAGAGCTGCACATCCAGGCCTTTCTTGAAAGGAGAGCTGAGTAAAACACCTCAGTGTCTTATAAGTAACACACTTCTCTTCCACTCTAATAAAATAATTGTCACATGGGTGTATTTTTGTATGCAAATGAAACCTATAGATGTTATTGAGGTTTGTACTTTTTTTGGACACAGTTATGTCAAGTAGCCAAACACTCCTACCTATAGTTTATCAGATTCACAAAAGACCACACTTTGAGTACCCTAGTAAGTGTTCAAACCCAGACAATTTACCTGGAATGTTTCTATTCGTAAAAATTTAGCATGGTAGTCAATTTGATTCAACTTTCCAGCTATTGTTTCGAGATTTTTTTTCATTTCTTTATTGTTAAAGTGGTGTACAGAGGGGTTAGAATTTCATATGTAAAGCACACATTTCTTATCCAGCTTGTTACCTCCTCCCTCATTTTCCCCTGCCTCCCCCCTTGCTATTTCCCAAACAGTTGGTTTAAGCCATATAGTTTTGTAAGTATTGCTGTTATATTGGTTTGTCTTTTTATCTTTCATTGTTGTTATTTTTAACATACCATGTGAAATTATGCGCTTTTTCTTTTGTCTTTCTTTCCCATGGTTTTACCCCTGATATCATTGTAACTGATTTTGGTATCCTGGATATTGCATATAAGTATATTAGAACTAGGGAAAAGATTGTTTTTTTAAGGTTGTGTGACTAGCCAGAAAGTGGCAGAACAAGATGTGAAGCTATATTATTCGAAACGTGCTTTGCATTGTACCAAAGTGATGAGTGACTGGTGCGAGCACACACACACACACACACACACACACACACACACACACACACACGGACACCAAAGAAAGAAAGAAAGAAAGAAAAAAGAAAGAAAGAAAGAAAGAAAGAAAGAAAGAAAAGAAAGAAGACAAAAAGAACATGACTTCCCATCTTGAATCTTGCCCAAATAATTCAATTCTTGTGTTCTCTGATCTAGGTTCTGTGGATGTGTGATAAAGTCTTTGCTGTATTCAAATAAAATATTATAGCACATGGCACACATTCAAGCAGGATAGGATTAATTTTTGACTGGATGCTTTGTAGTGCTTGCGTAGTTATATATATATATATATTTATGCAAGTTCATCACATTTGCTGAGTGAGTTATGGTCACTTTCCATAGGACCCTGGGTTTTAAAGATTCCTTTTTTTCATTTCTAGCTTGATATATCATTTACCTAGTCTATTTAAAAAATAAAACAATATTGCAGTCAAAATATAAGCCTCAATAAGGCTATGATATCAACTAAAAGGAATTTCTGGATATAAAAGATAAGTCACCATCTTTTACTTTTTTCCCAGTATTTCAGACATAAAACATGTGGTAAGCATCTCAGTAATAATAGTTTTCCTAATTTTTTGGCCAGTAAACTTGATCTCTGTGTTTTATTTCAAGGTCATTAGAATCAGTTGCACAATCAAACATGTATTTCTCAGTCTGGAAAAGGCTTTTACATCTTAGTCAGTTATTCAGTGATAGGAAAATTCAGCACCACTCACACTTAATTTGTTAGGGTTTCATTAGACTTCACCTCAGAATAGACTAACATCTGGTTTATTCAATAAAACAATCATGTGAACAAATAGAGAGTCATTAAAAAAAGTAGATTCTTTTGAAGAATTTTACCATCTTAAATTGCTTTGTTAATGATACAACTAAACAACTGCCCCTATTTTATTAAGATGGAGAGACTATCATATGTCTATTCATTTTAATTCCAAAATATGTAGTAAGCCCTTTCTAACTCACCATTCAGAGTTGAGTGTTCCAGTTGAGAGAGATTGTCAGATATAATGGCTAGCATCTACCTCTGAGGCCGTCTTCCATGCTTAAGTCTTTATCCCATATTGGACACAGGAATTTAGAATGTTTTCTACTTGGAGGGAGGCAGCTAGAGAGGCTGCTTTTGGAAGGGAACTCCATGTATATACTTGTTTCTGATACTCATTTATCATTCATTCATTGATTCTGAAATGTAAACATTAGTAATTCTGCTTGTGTAGACAGGGTAGAAGGAATTATTAAAAATGAGAGTTCTCCTGTGTCTCACTTTTGGGGCATCAGTCTTGGGCAGACCATGAAGTTCCTGGTGCTGCCACAGGAGGAAAATGAAGTCAGGATCACTGTGTCAATCAAGAGGAACCTTCTTAAGAATGTTTTGTGTGCCGTGATGTGGCTCTTTGCCTTTTAGGCTGTACTTGTTTCTTTTTTGTTTTTGCACTGGTACTGGGACTTGAACTCAGGGCCTGGATGCTGTCTCTTAGCTTTTATTCACATAAGACTAATACTCTACTATTTGGGCCACAGCTCTATTTCCAGCTTTTAGGTGGTTAATTGGAGATAAGTCTCATGGGTTTGTCTGCTAGGGCTGGCTTCAAACTGTGATAATCAGATCTCAGTCTTCTTAGTAGGTAGGATTATAGGTGTGAGACACCAGTTTTCTAGCTTTGCTTGAAAAGTTATAGTTAAAATGACAGAAAAGGACTGGGGATCTGGCTTAGTGGTAGAGTGCTTGCCTTGCATGCATGAAGCCTTGGGTTTCATTCCTCAGTACCACATACACAGAAAAAGCCAGAATTGGCCCTGTGGCTCAAGGGATGGAGTGCTAGCCTTGAGCAAAAGAAGCTCAGGGACAGTTCCCAAGCCCTGAGTTCAAGCCCCAAGACTGGCAAAAAAAAAAAAAAAAAAAAAAAAGAAACACAAGAAACCAGAGATGAGAGTGCCTTTCAATTTTTAAATACAAGTTTTATGGTAGCTTTGGGGTCTACAAGGTGAATCAACCTTGAGCTCTGTGATAGGATCCTTCAGTGTGAAGGCAGACATTAGTAAGTGTAGCGCCATTAAAAAACAAAGCCAAGGGGGAGGGGGATGTGGGAGAAAAATGAGGGAGGAGGTAACAAGTTGAACAAGAAATGTACTCACTGCCTTACATATGAATCTGTAACCCGTATGTACAACACTTTGACAATAAAGAAAAAAGTTCAATAAACAAACAAACAAAAAAACAAAGCCCAGTAATTTCCTATGGACTGAGTAGTTCCATGTCCACCAGTAATGAATGAGAATTTCTGATGTGTCACATCTGGCCAATACCAGGTATGTTCAGACTTCAACATTTGTCATTTTGATAAATGTGAAATACTATTATTACATCACATTAATTTATTTCTATCATTGCTAGTAAGTTTAAGCTGTAATAGTAATAATAATATACTACTAATAATAATGACAGGCTGGACTTCCTATTCTATGCATTTGTTATTATTATTATTATTATCATCATCATCATTATCATTAATTATCACTGATGGTACTGGGATTTAGTTTTTACTAGCTAGGTGCTCTACTACATGAGCCACACCTCCAGCCCAGTTTTTCTTTGTTTGTTTTTCAGATAGGGTCTCACATTCTTGCCCAGAGCTGACTTTACACTGTAATCCTCTTACCTATTCCTTCTGTATAGCGAGGATCATAAGCATACACCACTATATCCGGCTTATTGATTGAGATGGAGTCTCATGAACTTTTTGCCCTGGCTGTATCCTCTACCCAATCTCCACTTCCTGAGTAGCTGGTTTTACAGTAATGTATCACCATACCTAGCCTTTATCAGATTACTGATTTCTATGGACTCTTTATATATTATGGGTATTATTTTTAAATAGTTTCCCTCACTTTGTAGACTATTATTCCTTTACTTTTCATGTTGATTTTTACTATATAAAAGCCTGCATTTAATAGGGTAGCTCTATCAATATCAATCTTCCATAGGCAATTTGTGCTTTTTAGTGTTTAAGAATTCCTCAACATTGTTTATTCTCCTTCATTTTTTGCTAAGGTACATAAAGTTTGCTTTCCATGTTGAGTTGATTGTGTGTGTGTGTGTGTGTGTGTGTGTGTGTGTGTGTGTGTATGTGTGTGTATTTGTGCTGGCACTGGGGCTTCAGCTCAGAGCCTGGAAGCTGTTCTTTAGCTTTTTCAGCAAGGTGGGCACTCCACCACTTGAGCCATGGCTCCAATTCTGGCTTTTTGGTAGTTAATTGGAGCCATAAGGTGTCTTCAGGATGTTCCTGCCCAGGATGACTTCGAGTCACAGTCGTCAGATCTCAGCCTTCTGAGGAGCTAGGATTATAGGCATGTGTCACCAGCACCCAGCATTCTTTGGTATATTTGTAATTCTTAACCTAGTATAAAATATGGAATTCCAGTTACCTCTGATTCATTGGCCCATCCTCTTCCATAATGCTCTTATACCTCCATCACGCAGGAAGTTCTACTGGTTATTTGTTATCTGAGTCAGCATCACACTCTCCTGAACTTGACTGAATGTAGGGTGGGTTTTTATATTATACTGCTAATTAATTATTGGTACACTGACAGTACCAGTCTTATGATGATCTATGATGATCTTCTGTCTGCTGATCTTGCTGAGCCCTCTCAGTTAATGGTTTTGTTCTTGATCTGAGTTGGAAGCCTAGTTTCAAGTCTCAGCTTTGTCACTATTAGTGTGTCCTTGTGAAACAATTTATGTTGATGAACTTCAGTGCTTGCCAAATAGGCAGGTCCTCATGTCTAACCCACAAGACAGGGCTGTTTTCTTGGTTCAATAAGAAGGTGAACAAAGACAGCCTAGAGAAATTGAGAGACCCCTACATTCCCCCCAGTGCTAGTTCCTTTCAGAATTCAGTGCTCTTTTTATTAAAGAGATATAAAACATTTGGCTAGAGAAAACTATTCTGGGAGAAATAGCTACTTGGAGAGAAGAAAATGATCTCTTGCTTTCAGGTGCGATAGATGGGCTTTCTATGATTCATTATAGATATTAAAGATGTCAGAGGAAAAAAAACCCAGTCATTACAATTATGTGACTTTAAAGTATTTTCCAGAAGAGCTCTATCTGTCATCAGTTATGGAAGCTGAGCAAATACTCACGATGACAGACAGACAGCTGGCTCTCATTCATCTGAAGTTCCTCTCAAGCAAAAGGAATGAGGAGGCAATCTGGTCTCATATTATGTTGATTCCAACGTAATTACATTTGTTATTTCCAGGCCGTGCAGTAAATCACACTGCAGCAAGTAGGTGGAGAGTTCACACAAGTAATTTTGGAGACCATGAAATAGTGTCACATGATCTGTTGAGCTCTTCTGCCTCCAGACAAATATGTCCAGCCCAAGCATGGGAGGAAGGGAGAAGTGGGAAAAAATAACTTGACTTAAAGGATAAGAACACCATGCTTTTCTGCAGTAGATGAAACATTTATAAGTAACAAAGGAGTTCCGTGAAGGCATGTGGGGTGAAGGAAATGCATAGAGTCCCTGGGTGGGAGGGGAGTACTTGCGATCTCTATGTTATTAGTCTCAACACCACTAAGTTCAGCTGCCTTCCCTGGAAGTCCTGTGCCTCCTCCACGTCCCCCAACACACCTGCAGCCCCCAGAATTCTCTGTGCTGAGGGATGGATGGGCTGATCACTACTGAACGTCAATTGCACAGGACTGGTGATCCTTCTGATAGCATTACACTTAGAGCTCTGGATAGCTTACTCTCATTCATCTAAAGGCCAAATGCTTTTAGAATCCTTTAATAAACTGATTGCCCAAAGGCTAAATTCAGACAGGAATCTAATAGATACACTAAATAATCATTTTGTTGTCTAAAAGTCTTTTCTGAAAATGGGCCTAATCCTTCTTTGAGCTTGTGATCTGACCTTCTCCCATAATACTAGCTTCCCAAAGTGTTACTGCAACAGAAGAAAGAAAACAAGAATGAACTGGATTTTAAAGAGTAGTGAGGCCTTCAACATAGATTTAAAAATGAAAAGTCATGGCCTGAAAATGTTTTCTTTTCCTGTGAACAGCAGAGATTTAGTTATCTGTTTTACCAAGTGTGCTTAAGAATCGGGGAATGGAAAGTATCTGGAGTGGGTTAGGGGAGAGCTGCTGTGAGCCCGAGGAACAGATGTCCTCCGGAAGACCTTTCCAGGTCTCTGAGTAATTTCTTGAGAGAGAAAACAAATGAATCCATCTGTAGGGGAGACAGCCCAAGAGGTCATCCGGTGGTAAAGGTCAGATTGGTGTTGGTTGCTATGAAACAATTCCAATCCAATGTGGAGACTTCACTGGGGAACTCCTTAGAGAAATCTGCACCTTCTCTTGTAACATCTTAGTTAATATGTCCAGCATTTGTCCACACTGTTTAGCTTGCATCAGAATGGATTTCAGTCAGAGAGTTTGCAATCCGAAGAGCCAGGGAAATGACAAATACTAGTCAAGTTGGGGACCAAGGACTGCCCTCCTGCACTTTGTTTTCTTACCTGAATCTGGTACTGTTTGTCCCTGTTTAGTTCGGAAGGATTTCCATAAGAACAAAATGAAGTCAAGAAGTAATCAGTAAGAGAACTTTCTAAGAAAAATGTAACCAAAGCTTAGCTTATAGTGTTCTCTTACATTTGCTGTTTATCTCCCAGGTTCTTCACTTCGTCTGATATGGTGTTTCAAAAATGAGCCAGAGGGGACTTATGAAGGGAATGGTTAAATAATAGGACACTAAGTCAAATGAAAAGTATGTTTGTTTCTGAAAATGGAGAGTAAAATAAATATATGCACAATATAGGAGGTGCACACATGTGTAGTGCCTTTGGCAGATCCAGAATACAAAGAACATGATTTGAAGGTTTATCTAAGTTGTGTCATCAGATTTTCACTCCTTTTCAGGGCTGCATAATGTTCCAATATATCTATATATCTATATCTAGTCTATCTCTCTATTTCATTTGCTTACCTACTTATTTGCTGATGCTTATTTGAGCTGTTTCTACTTTTCTGCTATTATAAATAATACTCTTATGAACACTGAAGTTAAAATACCTTTTTGGACCCTTGATTTCAATTCTTTAGTATATATTCCTAGAGTTCGAATTGTAAGATCATATGGCAACTTTATTTTAGACCTTTTTAGGAGGTACTAAACTGTTTTCCTGACAGGCTATTTTGTATGCCCACACCAATGCATAAGTATTCCAATTTCTATATTCCCTTACCAATATTTCTTGTTTTCCATTTTTGTCTTTTTGTGTTTTAAAGCAATAGCCAGCCTAATGGGAGGACTGATCCAGTATCGCATTGTGGGCTTGGTGCTAACAGGCAAGTGCTATGCCACTAGAGTCATGCTGGCTCTTAGGTTTGTTTTGTTCTATTTTGTTCTAGCACTGGGGCTCAATTTAGGAGCTCTGCTTTGCTAGCCAGGTTTCCACTTCCAGATTTTCCTGATTAATTGGAGAGTAGAAACTCACAGATTTGTCATCCTGAGCTGACTTTGAACTTCAATTCTTAGGTCTCAGCCTTGAGTAACTAGGATCATAGGCATGAGTGACCAGTGCTGACTGGTCTTTGTGGTTTTGATTTTCCTAATGGTTTGCATGTTGAGCATACAATATACTTATTGCATATGAAAAGGCGTATGAATACCTTCTGTGGAGAGATGTCTCAGTCTTTTACATATTTTTATCATTAAAACATTTATTGTTATTATAAAAATAATGTGGTTACTGTTTCATAAGTTGGGCAACGAGCTCATTTCCTCTGGGACAAGGTTACCCCTTATTTCACTCTCTCCCAGTTTTTCCCTCTGTTTCTGCCAACAAGCTGTATAGTTCATTTCCTTTACATATTTTTAATTTCTGTACTTTTTATTTTTGATACAGGGACTTGAACCCAGGGTGTTGAAGTTGTTAAACAAACTATAATTTGAGCCATACTCATAGACATATTTGCTTTTGAAATTATTTTTAGATAGAGTCTTCAGGGTCTCATACTTTTGTCTGAGCTAGCTTTGGACTGTATTTTTCCTACTTCTATCTTCTGTGTAGATTGTGGGCATGTGCCACAACACTTAGTCTGTGTACTTTTAAGTGTTTTTTTTGGGGGGGGGGCTTTTATTTTCTGAGTTTTACACATTCTGCATGCTAATCTTTTTTTTTTTTTTTTGGCCAGTCCTGGGCCTTGGACTCAGGGCCTGAGCACTGTCCCTGGCTTCTTCCCGCTCAAGGCTAGCACTCCGCCACTTGAGCCACAGCGCCGCTTCTGGCCGTTTTCTGTATATGTGGTGCTGGGGAATCGAACCTAGGGCCTCGTGTATCCGAGGCAGGCACTCTTGCCACTAGGCTATATCCCCAGCCCCCTGCATGCTAATCTTTAATCAGATATAATATTTGCAAATGTCTGGATTGTGCTTTCACTCTGTGGATCATGATCATGTCCTTTGATATACAAAAGTTTTAAACTTCAATGAAACCAATTAATTTTTTATTGTTATCTGTGCACTGGTTTTTCATTAGCAGTGCTGTCCATCCACTGTATGCATACGAGTAGTTTTTGTAACAGGCATCATGCAGCATGCTTGTCCATGTTACAGAGGGCTTACGCTGGTGTCCTTACACAGGAGATTGCGGTCAGTGTGTTCAGTGCATTGCAATTAGAGTTTCCCAATGCAGATTTTTAAAAATCATATTATCTTACCTTTTCGCCTGTATATTTACTAAGTTATTTTTCATAGTTATGGAACAAAACTGATAAAATATCTTGCATAGAAAATTTAAAGGCAACAGAGACTAACTATGCAAGTGAAAAGGAAGAATCAGAGCCTGTCAGAGTTGATGACATTTGTACTGCAAGTAGGAATGGTAGCCTTTGACAAGGAGTCAGTAAAAATTCACAAACATCAGTGAAACTATTTTAAAATGTGGATTTATCTCTAGTACAGTTAACAAGCTATCAAACTCTGACATGTGCGTATGTTAGAATATATAATCGTATGAGCATAGGATAATTTGGAAGACATTAAAATATTTTATGTTTATGACATAATTTTAAATGCTTTTAAACATTGGGTCTACTATACATTTTTAGAGTAGACTTATATCATAAAATATAAAAATTTACATTGATGTAGCCAGTAATTTGGAGGTGACACCTTCTAATTGCTTTTTTAAAGGGGGTCTTTCAAAAAGTTTGGATTCCTGTTTTTCATTCAAAAGAGCTTGACTTACACACATGTTTGCCCATTGGTGTTGTCAGTCAGGAAAATGACTTGTTATTATGCCTAGAGGTTTTACGGCTTTCTAAAACGTGACACTGACTTGACTATCATCTATTTGGCACACATTTCTTACTGGATCATTGAGAAGGCAGTGCAGGATTAACACGTTTGGATGTAGCATTCATATGAGAACAAGTGTCCTTTCTTCAGCTATGTTGATGTAGACGTTGTCTATACAGACTGGAGTAATAGCTGTGACCAAATAATTATAATCCCATGCGACAAATTTGATGCCAAAAGAAAATAGCATAGATGAATTGACTGATGAAAGCCATTCTGGACCTCACATGAGATCATGGAGAAAAGATTTTTCTCAACATCAAAACTGTAGATAATCAATCACATGGAGCCTAGACTTTCATCGAACTGTTATGAGGTAAGTCAATACCATCTGTGCCCTGTCCTCACTGGGTCTCCCTTGTAAGTGAAGCTTTTGCCCATCTCACTGCTCATTCATGCATCCACTGAAGACAGAATTAGGCAGGGAGAATATGCAATGGTGTGATTCCATTCCCTTGTCATTTACATTCACATGTGTTTTGTGGCTTATGCCCAAATTATTTTTCATTCTCACAGACTTCAACTTCAGAGCCATGGGTTACCAACTGACAATCAACCAGGTTGCAAAATAACTACCTGATGCCCAAGATAAGCTTTTCTGGCCAACTATTTGATAGCAATAGCTAAATAACAATTTATGAGAAACTGAATTTAGATTTGACTTGAACAAGAAATTTAGATGCTTCTTTGAAACTAGAAGGGTGGTAAAGGTAGGCTGGAAACTGAACATATTTTTCTACTGTAGTTTGCCTGAAGTTATAGGGAAGACAGCTTTAAGCCTGTTATTGTTCATTCTGGTAGAATATTCATGTAGAACCAACTTTACTGAATTATGGAGTTAGAAGAGAACTTACAGAATACCACTCCTAGGTTCTACACTCGAATAGGGCATTTGATGCCATACTGACATCAGTATGTTGCTTCTCTTTGGAGTCATTCTCTGAAGCTGAGTCACCTTGAAGAGTGAATATGTAAAGTCAAGGAAAAGAGATGAACATGTAGTTGAATAGACAACAATGACCTAAAGTACACAGCAGAAGGACTTTGCTCCATCTGGAAGTATTGTTAATGGGGAAGAGTGGAAGGGATGATACAAGTAAGAGACAAGGGACAGTCAGAATAGAATAGAAAATCAGAGGCTGACTAGGGGATGTTATGGGGCATGAAGCTGGTATAATGTTTTCAGCACAGACTCTTTCTACTTTGCCAAGATAGGGCCTGAGCTTCTTGTCTCACATTCTTGACTGTTATTCAATTGACTGTTATTTTTATTCATCTCCATTTTTTATTGTTTTATTTTTTTTATTGTCAAAGAAGTGATGCATAGAGGGGTTACAGTTTCATACTAAGGCAGTATATTTCTTATCCAACTTGTTAACTCCTCCCTCATTTTTCTCCTACCTTCCCTCCTCCTGAAATCCCTCCCCTGCCCTGAGTTGTACAGCTGGTTTACAGCATATTCTCTTGTAAGTATTGCTGTTGCATTGGTTTTCCTTTTACCCTTTGTCTCTCCATTTTGATGTTTCCTTTTACTTCCCTAGTTCTGATAAATGTATATGTAATACCCAGAGATCCAAAAATCAGATTCAGTGACATCAGGGGTAAAACCATAGGTAAGAAAAACAACTAAGATGTTTCCATCCTTAGCTTTGGATCCTGTTGAAACCTTGTCTTCCCTCCAAATTCTCCAGTAAAAGCACCCATTTTCAAGACATATTAACTCTTTTTTTTTTAAATTAAAACTGTATCACATTTTTATTTGCTTATATTTGGAGGATGACTTCTTTAAGGGTTTAATTTTATTTCAAGAAATATCTAATGACTAATCAGTTATGTGACATCACTGACTTGGTAGGAAAACGTGTGTCTTTGAACAATAGAAAAGCAGGATTCAAAACTAAAAGACTGAAACACAGCGTTGACCTCCATCCAGGTCCCAGAGAACTTTCCTCTTTTCTATTCCATTTGAGAATATCAATTTAGATGTCTCATGTGATGGGAGCATTCTACTTCATAAACTGGATCACTAGCATCTTAAATCTTCATCTCTGGACTTGAGCAACAAATGGCACACTCCTTCTCTCGCCACATGTGTCAGCCATTTTGTCTCTCTCAGTCTTTATACCAGTGAATCTGCTCTTTGGCTTTGCTGACTGAACCTCTCAGTTTATGATCCCTCTGTTTTTCGCTTAGCCTATGAACCGTTTTTGGCTTCATGTACTTCTGA
This sequence comes from Perognathus longimembris pacificus, assembly GCF_023159225.1. Classification (NCBI taxonomy): domain Eukaryota; kingdom Metazoa; phylum Chordata; class Mammalia; order Rodentia; family Heteromyidae; genus Perognathus; species Perognathus longimembris. The sequence goes on from NC_063164.1 coordinate 69,370,684, forward strand.
ATTCCATCACCTATGTCTCTTTGCTTCTCCTGTAAACAACAGCTTCAGCATCTCTAGCCTCTTTGGGCTCACCCTGAAGTTTTTCAGTCCCTGACTTCATCGAACAATCAGGCTCTTGCCATCAGGGAAACATGCTTACACTTAGGACCAAGTGAAACAAAGAACTTCTGTCTATCATAAAACATAATCCTGTGTGTTTGGCCCTTGAGATTTCTAGAACTTCTCATAACTTTACCCAAAGGTACAACCACAAAAATGAGAAACATCTGGATTCTTGGATTCCTCTCAAGGAAGTAGACATCTGGACAGAGTATTGCTTCCACCCATTAAGCGAGAACATAGGCAAGTACATTGAAGTTCATTATTCTTCTTGTGCCCAACAAAGAGACGAGCTTTCAGAGTAACTGACTAGTATGAAATCTAGACAATAGGCCTGTTCCTCTTGGGTAAGTGGGATGTAAGCACTTGTTTTCCCTAAGTACTGGTGAGAAATTTTTAGCTGTAATAGACACGTACTGGTGGAGACTGACTGAAGGCTAGCAGGAAGGGTTAGAGTTGTGTGCAGGGGAGCTGTAACTACACAGGAGTTCACATTTTCTTGCATAGTTTTCCCTAGCTTACCATATTTGATGCTTACAACATAAGTTATCAAGACTCTTGATGAAGTGTCCTTCATGACAAAGTGCTTAAGGGTAGGGAGCATTTTCCCAACAAGAAGGACATAAAACTCCACCAAGGCTCTTCTTGATTTCTCTTATAGAACAAAAGCTTTAATATGAAGGGTGAATGCAGAAGATGGGCAGACACTGCTACCTCAGTGAAAATTGAATGTATCTGAGAGACAGTGAAAGAACATCTCTCCATCTGCAGAAAAGGGTTAGGCATACACTCTGGGCCAACACAGACAACTGAGGCAGGGCATGGACACAGGATCCCACTTCCCATCCCAGGAACCTGGTGCCTGCCTAAGACTAAGAATTAGCAAATTCTTTGTCTAATGATAAGATGAAAAAAGAGCGGAATAACAAGAAGTAGCAGAATACATCTGAGAGTTTCAAGAGTATGGGACAGAATGTTCTGAGGCATAGTCCAAAGGCTAAAGCACAATGGAGCAAATGTTGTGATAAACCCTCTGACATATCAGCTCCACTCGGAATCCAAAGTCCTTGGAATCTGAAGTGTGCAGTTTCTCCAGAGTAACCATAGCAACAACAAAACTAAGAACCAGTACAATTCCTAAGCAGATTAATCCAGCCTTTGTATTGAAGGCAGGAAAACAGTGTCCATTTCTTATCATCAAAATCTTTACCGTGGTCCCATTTGCTTTCACAATATGGCTCACTTTTTATCCACCTCCTCCAAAACTTATTTGGTATATTTCTGGAAAGAAACAGTAACCCAAAATAATATACTACTAAAAGACAAAGCAATTATCAGGACTATATTCAGATAGAGAGATACAAAATCAGCATTTTAAATAACAACTAATAGGATAAAGGCTCTAAATCAGGAACTGGCAAACTTTTTCTCTAATAAGCTAGATCATAAATATTTTAGGGTTTGTAAAATATGTTTTATATTGGTAATGAATTTGTTTTTTTAAAGAACGGCTTTAAGAAATCTTTTTTAATATAAAATCAAAATGAAAACAAGAAGTTTAGTCACAATTTTTTTATTTCTCTACCCTTTGTCTTTGTAAGTTTATCTTATCTGGGAAGCTTAAGGGGAAGCACAGAAATGGTGGGACAAAGGGTGAACTAATTCAGCAGTGACATGTGAAAATAAACTACACAACTTGTGGGGGGGCAGGAGGGAAAAAACTGGGAGAAAGTGAGGGAAGAGGTGACACTGTTCAAAAAGAAACATACTTATTGCCTGACTTATATAACTGTAACCCCTCTGTACATCACTTTTACAATAAAAATAAATAAAAAGTTAAAATCTATTGTCACTTCATATGTCATACAAAAATAGGGCACTAGCTAGATTTTGTGGATAAACCATAGCTTGCTAATTCCTCCTTTAATGGAAAAGTTGGACAATATGATAAATTGAATGGGCAATTTCAGTAGAGGAACAAATACTTTAAGAACCAATCAGATAGAAATTGAGAAAAAGGGTCATTATACCAGAGATGAGAAATGCCTTTGATGTCCTACTACTAGACATACATAACAAGCCAGGAAAGAATCCATGAACCTGTGGATAGGTCAATTGGAGAAGAGTCAAAACACCTAAACCAAACACAAAGAAATATAAATCAACTAAGTCAACTTTAGCACAATCAATATATATAGATGATAGCACTGGTCTAACATGGTAATTAGAAAGCTCAAAAGGTAAGAAATAGAGAACAAGGCAGAGAAACAAAGACATAGTAGTCAGGAATTTCTCAAATTTTCTAGCAGATATAAACAAAACAAAACAAAAATACTATAAAAAGGAAAAAGACAAAACACAAAGTTAACTCCCAAACTCTACACCAAGTTCCAAACTGCTCAAAGAGTGAAACATCTGGCTCCATTAAGTCTGCTGATAAATTTAAGTGGGAAAGATGTAGGGTTCGCTTCAATTGCTTAGTGAGAAAGGAATGGAAGAGTTTGGTGGCCCATTGATGGTACTAAGAAAGCCAGCTGTACCTTTCAAGGGAATTTCTAACTGGTAATACCATCTTGAAAGATTTTTCTAGACTAGCTTGTACAAATGTGTCTGTCAATTGAAATAGGACTTTTTTCCCCCGATATCTAAATCATAAAATGAACAGTTAGCATGTAGCCAAGAGTGATAACACAACAGAAATATTGAAGACTACAAGGTCAGCCTAAACAGCCAAGCATGACCTCGGTCCCACACCTCTCTTTGTTTAACGTAAAAGAAAAAGAGAGTCAAAAGAAAGCTTGGATCAGGACTGACCACAGAGCTAGGAAGTAAATCTCCCACAGTCATAACCAGACCAGGTTTCTGTTTCCTGTTGAGAAAGCAGGTGCTGAGTCAGCAATCTGGGCTCTCCGGGCCCATTATTAAGGAGCATCCTTAATAAATGTGTATTTTTGACATAGACCAGACACCAGAGCTGGCTTTCCTTTAGCCCTGATACATGGCTAAGTCTGTGCTGTTGTTAACAAGAATCTCCCTCAAATGGCTCATGGACAGGAAGACCCAAAATCTGGGCTAAGTGAAAGGTCTGTTCTTCCTGACACCATACCAAGGTATATGAGTCCTATACAATAACACTCCCAATGATACATGCTTTCCAGCCACGCCTGACCTTCACGATGTCTAATACCATTTTACTTGTTTCTTTCCTTTCCACTTTTCCAAGAGCAGCTACCATAACCCTTTCATATTCAATTTAATTACCCCACCACACACATTTCACTCTTAACAGACAATCCCACTTCTTACTTCACAGAAAGCAGAACCTCTCTGCTCAGATAATAATAACATGTCATGTGTATTGCATCTCTTATACAAGGGAGTGCGTTTATTCTTTTACAGAAGACCTCATTAATATTAACATCATCTTTTGTAGGCTTATTATTCCTCCTTTCTTTCAAGCTGACATAAAGCCCGAGACAGGGTTCAAACGTAGGTCTAAGGAACCACTGAGCCTCTGCTTTTTTTGTTTTGTTTCACTACCCTGTTCTTTCTCTGAAAAACAAAACATATCAAAACAAAACTTAGTTCAAACCAAACCTTTCTGATCTTCTCTAGATTTCTTTTTTTTAATTTTAAAAATAATTACTTATTTACTGGCAAAGTGATGGACAGAGGGGTTACAGTTTCATATGTAAGGCAGTGGGTACATTTCTAGATTTCTTTTAATAAGGAGAAAGGACTTAAACCTTGCAATTCCTTGGGCAAAGTAAAGGCTGAATGGGAATTTAATTCAAGTGCAAATAGCAGATAATGATATAAAAGTTTTTGAAGGCAGATTTTTAACAAGGGAATATAGGGGTAACAGGCAAGGTAGGGAAAGAATAGCAAAGGGGTTCCAACCTACGAATAGAAAAAAGTGGGAAAGCCAAATGAAAATACTAAGCGCTTCACAGTTTCACCAAGTACTAGCAGATGTATCTGAGTTGCATGTACAGAAATCTTTGAAGAAGAAAGAAAACATTTCTCCTTAGAAAAAGAACAATGTCAGAAAATTTTAATTTAATAACTTATGTTAAGGATAATGTAGAGGTTGTCTTAGTCTTTCTGAGCAAGGCCAATCTTCTCTATATCTAAAGTGAAGCATTAGACAAGATTTTATTATAGGAACAAAAGTACAATATTCATTTATGAAATACATTCATTGAGATATGCCTCAGTGGCAGTGTGGTCTAATTTAAGGACAGCAGTTTTTGGTCTCAGAAAATAGTTTAGATTTTATTATTTCTCTAAAACTTGTTGAGCATAGAAGCATTAGTTCTATACAGAATAAGAAATATATTTTTTCAAATAAGAAATAACAAATTATATTTAAGTAAACATTGGACATTTGTCAGCAAACTTGTGACCTGGAAACATTTTAATGACATTTCATTTGCCTTGTAGGAGCCATTTTTCGGAGTGTGAGAACCAGGTCCAATTTCTCATTGTGCTCTTAGCTCTTTGAGTGAGTTCTCATAAATGTGGACTGCTTAGTGTCCTGTGCAGTTGGTCTCCTCCAGGACCTAACCATTTCACTTAATATGATACCTTTTAATTAGCAAATAAACTCACAAATGCTTCCTGCGGGTCTATGTGTAAAAGTTATGTGAAGTATACTTATTGATAAAATGACTTGGATAGCAATTTTCTTATTAAGGTCATCTCTCAGGTAATGCTTTACAGTAGAAGCTTTCTTCTGATGGGTAGGTATCTTCTGGTCATTGAAAATGTCAGTACTTCTTTGCATTTAATTTTATGTCAACTATTTATGCAAACCATTTATTTATAATGTTTATTTAATCATTTATAGTCCTAATTAGGAAATATATTAAGTATTGACTTAATAAAGCATGGTAGTGATATAATTCTTTGCACAATACAGATGTGAGACATAGAGATTTTACGGTTATGATTCTCCTGCTGTTCTCTTATAAACATATTTTAGGTGGTTATTTTTTCCAGATTCTTCTGCAATTGAATGTGCAGGGTTACTTACAAAAGAAGGGGGGAAAAGAACTGAGGAATTCCCCTTATTAAAAATAAAAGAGACAATGAAGGAAAAGCTAGAGAACAACTACTGTTGAAAGTATGAGAGAAGCAAAGAAGGAAGGTAGCTAATCCTGTGTCCAGAGAACAAACTTAATTATTTCACTAGGGGTTTGAACCCATGACCAATGACTCATTATATTAAATTCTCAGTATCTGAGCACACTAAATAAAGAAATCTCTGGGAGAAATCTGATGTCAAATCTATAGCCATGCATGCTACACCATTCCACCATCATGCTTCTAAGGTTACCATTGACTAGACGAATACTGGAAACAACTTCTTCAGTAGAAATGCCTAATATTAAGCATATTTTACATAATATAACTTAGTTTATAATATAATCTACCAAGTTACAGAATTTTTCAGGATTCAACAGCATGGATTTGGAGGAGGTAAAAAACCATGAGGAATGGGTGAAGTACTGATACTTTCAGAACAGAAGGAAAGCTCTTCTGTCATTGCATCACAATCAGAACATTTTGTATGGTATTAGAAACATTACCATCAGCCTTTACTTCACAGTGAAGAGAACTGGATTAAATTGGCTTCCTAGTAACTTGTCATCTTAAAGTCTTACTCAGTTTCCCATCACCATAACAAAATACCTAGGATGATTAATTTATAAAGAGAAAAGGTTTATTTGCCTCACTATTTTGTTTCTAGCTCATGAACAATAGTCTTTGTTGCTTTTTGTGTGTGGTGAGGCAGCACATCAAGGTGGGATCACGTGTTTATGTGTTCAGGTTCACATCGAGCTCATGGCCTGGAAGCAGGATAGAGAGGAAGGCACTAAGTTCCACAATTTCCTTCAAGGGCACACTCTACCTGTGGGCCTCCAGCACTGTTCTAGTCCTTGAAGGCTCCACCACCTCCCGGTACCAGTACCCTGGGGACCAAGCCTTAACACTTGGGCCTTGGGGGAAAATCCAAAACTCAAACCATAGCACAGAGCATATTTGAAGCAGCTCCTTCTTTCCTTCCTTCCTTCCTTCCTTCCTTCCTTCCTTCCTTCCTTCCTTCCTTCCTTCCTTCCTTCCTTCCTTCCTTCCCTCCCTCAAAAGACTAAAAGATGTTTATTAAGCTTTTAAGAATTATAACAGGCTATTAGAATTCTGAAATGAACAAAGACAAGCCTGTTTCTCATAAATACTACCTGATAGAAGGAAAATTTAATCAATAAAATGTAAGCTAGCAAATGACAAGAAGTACAACTTCTCAAACTTCAATTATGTATTCTCTTAATAGCACAAAGTGGTATAGGTATGGGCAAATTGCTGTAGATATGGTCTGTTCGATGGCATTTCTGTGAACTCTGGCAAGACTTTAACTTCTTTGAGTCTCAGTTCCCTGGCCTGGCAATCATTCCAGTTGTCTGTACTACGTACTATAAATCATACTCAAGGAATATAAGTTCTTCCTTTTAATGAAAAAGAGCAACAACTCTTGTTCTGTAATAGCCAGGTGTTACTCATTTTGACCAGTAGGTATAAAATATTTTGAAACAGTAAAGAATGTGAGCAATGTGACTTGGCAGAGTGATTTTATTAAAATACATAGAATTTCTTCAAGAACATTGTTGGCTTTAGACACAAAGGAAATTCCACCATAACTCTGCTTCCCAAGATAAAATGCATATTTACTAAATCACATATGGCTTTTCAGGAGTGATTTACAACAGTCTTTCTCTGTAGGCATTTTTTTTCCAGCTTTTAGGAGGTAGGGACTAGAGCTCGCCATAGGTGAACTACAGACTTGTGAGTTTAACTTCGAACTCTTCATCTCTGGGTTGTGAACTAAACATTCCTTCTGCAGGCAGAGGTTGGATATTTGAAAATCAAGAGAGTCAGGTTTCTTGACAATGTGTAGCTTAAGGAATTTATCCAAATAAATTTGAGAAGCAGAAACACGGATATGGCCTTCAGACATTAGAAGAATGCTGTGCATATGGTGGGGGGTATGGGAAAGGGCTGATGATTTTACCCCAGGGAACTGGCATTCTAGAAGTTTCTATACTTCTAGTCTGAATATCTCTCTATGAGTAATAAAGCCTTCCTTTAGCCCCAGGTATCTGGACCTATCTCCAGGTACTGTTCTGAAGTCACAGCACTTCAGTAGAATATGTGGCACAATACACAGATTTTAAAGTCAATAACCTTTGTTAGAGTGATACTAATGATAAGAATAATTTAGTTATTCATAATTATGAGCACATATATTTACTACTTAAAGAAATAAATGATCAGGGTAAGTAAGATAAACAGTAGTTGTATTAAGTAAAATAATTTCTGAAAGAATAAACATCATTAGACTGCTATTTTTGCATACTTACTAAAAATGTCACAGACTTTCCTATGTTTATCATTAAGTCTCTGAGGAAACAAGGGAGGAGGGGTTGCTTTTGGCTCATGATGGGAGCTTTCAGTCCATGATCAGGTGACTCCATTGTTGGCAGCTTGAGGTGTGGCAGAGAACATTGTGGAGGAGAAAGTGGAGTAGAGGGTACAGTGGAATAAAACTGCTTTCCTAAGGCAGCTGAGGAAGGGAGCGGGGGATAAGGAAGCTAACTGGGAAAAGATATTTCCCAAGAATACACCCCTTCAAAAGTTTCCACTGCCTTCTCATAATGCCATCAAATGATAATCCCTCAATGGATGACTCCAGTGATTAGATCAGAGTCCTCATGATCCACTTGCCTTTCCATGATTGGATCCCTCAACAAGCCTTCAACTAAAATCTTTAGAGGGACACTATCTATCCAAGTGAAAGGGACTGGAAATGTGGCTTAGTGGTAGAGTGCTTGGCTAGCATGCATGAAGCCCTGGGTTCGATTCCTCAGCACCACATAAACAGAAAAAGACAGAAGTGACCACTGTGGCTCAAGAGATAGAGTGCTAGCCTTGAGCAAGAAGAAGCCATGGACAGTGCTCGGGCTCTGAATTCGTGCCCCAAGACTGGCAAATAAATAAATAAATAAATAAATAAACACAAATGAAAGGCAAAATATTTCTAGAAAACTCTAACCGAAATATTTTGGTTTAGATATATATCATTCTTTCTTTAGTTTATGGACAAGGAAACTGAGACTCAGGAAAGTGAAGCCACTTCTTTCAGTCACCTAATAGATATGTAATACTGCTGTATTACAGGTAGTTGCTCTTAAAATCTGGAGTTTTAGTACCAGAATTAAAACTCTGAGATGTAAGTTCTCTCTCATACACTTTGACAAATCCACATACAATCATATTTTTTCTGTTATTGATCTAATAATTGAATCTAATTCCCGAACAGTACTGCCAATTGTGATCAATACTGTCTTCACCAGAAAAAGTACAGAGAATGTACATTTCACCTCATCTTAGATGCAGCTACATTCCTGGATGGGCCTCTAATTTAATTAGCAAATATAGGGAATCAGTTTAGTAAAAAGGAGGAAGCATTTGTGATTTGGAATGAGAGCTTATGTCCTTGGCCTTTTGAAGTTACAGTTATTATATTTTATGTTCCTTTTTTGATATTGTGTCCTATTTTAGTCCTTTTTCTTTGCCAAGTAATTTTTTCCATTTCTGTGTCATGAACACAAAATATAGATGATTTCATTCATAACCTTTTAACTTTGGGGCTCATTTGTTACTAGACTATAAGGTAAAAGTTTGGTCTTTTTGATGTTTGCTTACAAAAGTTATTTTCATCCACAATAAAATTCCTGGATTCCAAAAAATAGCAAGCAAGCAAACAAACAAACAAAAAAGGATGGGGTTATTACTCACTTCCAAGGACTCCTACAGAATAGGGATTTTCTCTTGAGGTAATGGGGAATGATGAATTGTCAGAAGCTAATGTTGCAAGTTACTGACTTGGTAGACATTTTCAAAGATGTTACCTGAAAGAAAAGAAAAGATTTTTTCTATTCTGGAAAAAACAATCTAAGATGTATCTTGGCTGGGAGGAAAAACACTTCTCAGCTATTTTGGTTCAACATGCCTCAGGTACCAACCAGTAACTGTGGATATTTGTTGTAAAGTTATATGAATCCAAATACTCAAACTAAGAATTGATGAAGAGAACAAAAAAGTGAAAATAGCTTCAATTCATGAAATAACCCTGCACTTGCCCATCTAAGAAGTTTAATGAGGTGCTTCCCCTGTTCCGAGCACTGTGCCAGCACAGCTGCTGTGAACAAAATTCTTTATTTTGAAATATTAATCTTTTCAAACTTTTCTTTCTACTCAGTATTTCCTTCAACAATCTTTTCTTCAGTATTTAACAAGTATAATTTGAAATGGTTCTTTTCCAGTCATAAAATGTCCTCTTTTCTAAAAGGAGGTTCTTAAACAACAACAAAATGCCAAGTGTGCTTATTAACATAGACTTACTATAAAATGCACGTTTGGAATCTATGCACATGTCTGAGTATGTTTGTAAGAGACATAGGATTAGGTTTGAGTGTTAATACAGGCAATTACTACAAGATCATTGTACTAACTTTTTTTTTTTTACTGACAAAGCATTTCACTTTTTATTAGAATTTTAATCCCACAGAGAAACTATAATATAACTGAACTGATGTATATGCTGAGAGCTATCACAAAATAAAACTTTAATAAATGGAATTTTGAAGACCCAACTGGCTTTTTTTCAGTTGTAAAAGAACACATTACTATAAAAATTCTGGAGATCTCATGGAAATATTGAAAGTAACACTTAAAAATCAACTGCAATCCTCCTTCCCCAAATAATATTGCATTTAATTCTTGTATCTTACTTAGATTTCTAGAAGAATATATGCGGGTGTGGATGTGTAGTTTTTAAAAGTTAAACCAAGTGCTCATTACTGCAGTACATATAGTACTGGCTACTTGGTAGGTCATACAGAAGTGAGAGATGGTCTGAGGTTGACTTGAGGCAAAAACATAAGGCTCTATCTGAACAAGATGACTAAAGCTAAAAAAGCTAAATGTGTGGCTCAAGTAGTAGGGGTAAACTCAGAAATTAAACATAGCACCACCACCAACAACAATAACAAATTCAACCAAAATCCATCAGTGCTAATGTTTATTTTTGCATAAATGAATCCCATAGGCATAAACTTTCTCTGAGGGCATGCTAGAACAGAGCAGATTATCTCATTGTGGTCAGGGAGAGGAGGAAGTGGAGATGAAAGGAGGGAAGCAGGAAGGGATGAAGGAAACGGACGAGAGAGAGAGACAGAGAGAGAGAAAGAGAGAGAGAGAATGAGAGAATGAGAGAATGCTAGCTAGTTTCTCCCTTTCTCAGTTTTATTCTATCCTGGCCCCAAGCCAGGATGTGAGTTGGTACCACCCACGTTCAGAGTAGATCATCTCTGTTTACTTACGGACACACCTGGAAAGTGTACCTTAGTAATCTCCTAGGTGCTTCTCAATCCAATTATGTTGACAATACAGACTAACCATCACAAGTTACTTCTGGTTGACCTGACATGAAACATACCTCCTTAAACCACAACCTCTGTTCTTGGCTCCCTAAAGTCTCAAGCCTAGCTGGTAATGAAAAATGTGTTAAGTCTGTGTTTAAGGATTTTTGAAGTCTTAAGAATTTTAACATTGCTCAAAATTCTGAGTTCAGTCTCCTCTGAGACTAAAGGAGAACTTAGCGGTGAACCTCTGTAAAACCCAAAACATATATACTCTCCAGACACAATGTCACAGAATAAGCATTTCCATTTGAAAAGGGGTAAATAGAATATCAAGAAAGGATCAACTCAAAGTAATATTGAAACCTAGAAGAGCAAACGTTAACTCTTGTTGCTTCTGGACACAGGATGGTAGGATGTGGGATGGAGGTTTTTGGCTATTCTACCCTTATGGTCATGTCATTTGCAGCCCACATGACTTCTCTTTTATCCAGGTTCTACTACTTACCTCTGAATTTCCTTGGAAGAGATCTCATATTCCTGGCATTTCTTACTTTGTAGAGTCTTCATGGCAGCTTAGGCTTTGCCCAAATTGTTTTATGTCTCACATTCTCAGCAACTGCCTGCACTTGTTCTGATCCCACCACACACTGCCTGGCCTCACAAGCCTTCCTTTGAAATGTGAGTGGAAGCCTCCAGGATGCTACAACTTGTATTCTGCATGTCTGCAAACCCGGCATAACCTGGATGGCTTCCTTGGAGCACGATTGCAGCAGCCTTTTTTTTTCTTTTCAAATTTTTATTATCAAACTGATGTTCAGAGAGGTTACAGTTTCATACGTTAGGCATTGGATGCATTTCTTGTACTGTTTGTTACCCTGTCCCTCATACCACCCTCCCTCCTCCCCCTTTCCCTTTCCCCCCTTGAGGTGTTCAGTTCAGTTTCACCAAACAATTTTTCAAGTATTGCTTTTGTAGTTGTTTGTCTTTTTTTACCCTGTGTCTCTCAATTTTGGTATTGCCTTTCAATTTCCTACTTCTAATACCAGTATACACGGTTTCCAAAATACTCAGATAAGATTACAGAGATAGTGTAGGTACAACCACTGGAAGGTGATACAAGAACATCATCAATAATAGAAGCTACAGATACACATGGGACGTTGAAAGTAGTTACAACTGTGACATAACAATCGTTTCCATAACATGGAGTTCATTTCACTTAGCATCATCTTATGTGTTCATAAGGGTATAGCTATTGGGCTCTTGTGATGCTCTGCTATGACTTGCCTAAACCTGTACTAATTATTCCCAATAAGGGAGACCATAGAGTCCATGTTTCTTTGGGTCTGGCTCACTTCACTTAGTATAATTTTTTCCAAGTCCTTCCATTTCCTTACAAATGGGGCAATGTCATTCTTTCTGATAGAGGCATAAAATTCCATTGTGTGTATGTACCACATTTTCCTGATCCATTCATCTACTGAAGGGCATCTGGGTTGGTTCCAGATTCTCGCTATGACAAATTGTGGATTGCAGCAGCCTTTATGTGACTGAATGGCTGACCTCAGGGAAACACTCCCTTAGGAGAACAGAGCTTCCAAATGAAGTAAAATATTTATTCTTTCCCATCTATGATAGATGGGGTCTAGCCAGATTTTTAATATCATTACCAAGATATGAATGTTTTTCTGTTGTAGGATTTAGGAATCTGGAAGCTCAGATTTTTTTTTAATTAAGAGAGCTTTTAAAATTTAAGGTGGGTCAATTTGCCTTCATGTAGCTGTTACATAATGACAGAATAGTGTTTCAGTTGATACATATTTATTTCTTTAAAATTCAAACATAAGTTACCACTTAACTGTGTTCTTTCCACCTCCCTTAAACGATGAGGGAATAGATCATCCAGAGGAGACCTCTTGACTGTATTGTAAATTTTTGATGTATGTGGTTCATATTACCAAGATATGGATTGGGGCCATGTGGAAGATATTTATGCCTTAAACATTTCTTGAAATATCAGGACTGCTGCAGGTACAGGTAATGAATCAATCTCAGAATCTGTGTTGTTATTGCTCAAGTGGGTAGAGTCCTGTTTCTGATTTATGAGGTAATATTTACCTTTTCTCTACATATGGCAGAAACAGTAGGTGTTTGAACAGACCAATAAGCAGACTGTGTCCTGTAGTATCTTCTGTTCTATTGCCACCTTTTGAGCAAATTTGAGAAATCTAATTTGAGTAAAATGACACTGCAATGGTACCCTTGTAAGTATCACTACAAAAAGTCTCTCATTGGGAGCCATTTGAGAGCAATGTGTACAGGATGTGAGGGGCTCAGGTGACATAGAGAAATAAAGGATGCTGAGGCATCCCATGTTCACTGTTACTTAGGGTGCAGACTGGGAAGAAAGCAGCATCCTAAGAGCTCAGCAGCTTCATGGGAAAGAGATACAAAGGTTAGGACTTAGAGTGACCAAGACAACCAGAACTTGAAAGCTGTTTGTGCTCAGAAAGAACCCCAGCATTCTCTGTGCAGTTTCTTCCTGGAGTCATTTGATAATGTCTAAGCTGTTTGTATACAAGATGAGACACACAGGAACCCAAGCAGATTACAGTTCCTGAGGGATCATGAAAGCTAAGTGGAAGAGATTCTGATGGTAATGAGGAAAGCCTAGAATGAAGGCTGTCCAAGGGGGATTTACATAAATGCTCTTGACTTTCATTTGAAACTCCTGGGAAGACACACCCTGAAAGCAAAGGTGAAAAATGAAAACAGAAGAAGCATCTTACAAGTCACTTCACAAGTTCATTATAATAACCTTGAAATTGAAACCTAACCAGATCACTATAAAAAGTAAAATTTAAAACTGATTTGCATATAATGGAGATGAAAACAATCTAAAACTATTAGCAGACCACATAAATCATACCAAATTAGACTGTTCTAGGAATGCTTCGTTGATTTTATATTATAATATAAATCACAATATATCATCATAAGAGAATATAAATAAACATCTCAATAAACACAGAAAAAGCATTTGCTAAAATTCTCATTATCTAAAATAGCTTAGTATTAAAAAAGAAGATTTCTAGTTAGATGTTGGTGACTCACAACTGTAATTGTAGGGGCTGAGATCAGGAAGATTGAAGTTCAATACCAGCCTGGGCAGAAAAGTTTACAAGAAGCATCTCTAATTATTCCGCAAAAAGCAGGGCAAGGGGAGAGGCTCCGTGGTAGAGTGCCAGCCTAGCAAGCATGAGGTTCTGAATTCAAACCCCAGAATTGAAAAAAAAAAGAAAATGAAAACAATTCCCTTTACATAATTAATAGTTACTTTTTCAGTGGGATAACAGTGAATGCTTTCGCATCCCAAGCCAAGAAGAAGATAAGGGGGTTGAATCTAGTGTCACTCTCTCCCTTCTGGTGTTTCAGAGAGAGGCTTAGCCAGTCCAATAGAATAAGCAACCAAAAAAAAAGGTCATAAAAATTAGATTTGGAGAATCAGTCATGCATGAAGAAAACAAAAAGAGTATCTGAAAAATCAGGTTTGATAAGAGAATTATCAGTCACTGATTGAAAGGTAAATAAACAAAATTTTGTTATTTTCTTTACTGCAGCACTTAATCTAATAAATTCATACTATTGTGTCACAAGTTGTTCAATTGTGATCTTCATGACATTTTAAAAAAAACAACTATGTTGGATTGCTATAAAAATTTAGGAATTGGGTTAACAGTTTTCATTTAAAGAAATGCTGGTGAAATTATGATTGGGATTGTTTTTTTTTTAGTCAAGCAATCATTTCTGATGTTTATTCAAAGCTAGATTTTTCAGCACTTTTGGAAATAAATAAAATATTTCCTTTTGAGGATAGATTTTGAACTAACTCAATTTTTTTTGTCTTCAAAACATAAATATTTATCATTTGTTGAAAATTAATTAATGTTAAAAATTAAATATTTTATTTTCTTGGGTATTTTTTATTGCCAAAGGGTGATACAGAGGTGTTACAGATTCATATGAAAGGCAGTGAGTACATTTCTTGTTCTACTTGTTACCTCCTCCCTCATTTCCCCTCTCCCTCCTCCCCCTTTCCCTCTCCCCCCAAGAGTTGTGCATTTGGTTTACATCAAATGGTTTCTAAGTGTTGCTTTTTGAATGGTTTGTCTTTTTGTTCTTTGTCTTTTGATCCTTGTATTCCCTCTCCTTTCCCCAGTTCTACTACCAGTGTTTTAAATCTATAAATCAATTAAGGAGAATAGACATCTCCCAAGTGAGACTAGCATGCTACCAAGAGCAAAAAGCAAACATAGAGGTGAGCAAATCTTTCAAATATTCAATATCTATAAACAGAAAACTACAAAGCATTGTTGAGGGAAATAGAAAAGACATGAATAAAAGAAGAAATGTGTCAAGCTTTTGTAGGATACACCAGTTATTCCAGCACTTGGAGTCAGAGGCAGGAGGATGTACAGTTCAAGGCCAGGCTGAGCTACATAGTGAGACCTTGTCTTTAAAACCAAAAATATAGAAAGGAATAGATGTACCATCTCCAAGAAATGGAAGATGCAATATAAAGATATCTATATTTCTTAATTGATTGATATATTTCACACAATCTCAATCATAATTTCACCAGCACTCATTTAAATGATATTTGTTAGCCTCATTTAAAAACTTTTATAGTAAACCAATGGATCTAGAGTAGTTAGGATAATTTTGAAGATCCAAGTCTGAGGACTTATGGTACATGGTCCAACATGTACCACAAAGCTCCTTAATTAAAATAGTGTACTTTTGGCACAAAGAGAGGTGAATAGGCCATTGAGCAGAAGAGGGAATCCACAACAAATGTATGTAAATACAGTCACATGACTCTACCAAAATGATAAATTTTAATGTGTTTTGGGGAAAAGATTTTAAAAGTAAATTGAAATGGATTGGTTTAATATTCACATAAAAAACCATGAACCCTGACCCATATCATTATTCCATGCACAAACATTAATTCTAGATGGATTTATTATGCTTAATTAATTATGGCAGACTAATGTGCAATATGCTTAAATATGAAGAATAAAACAGTGAATCTTCTAAAGGTTAATATAGGGCAATCTCTCCATGATCTTGGGCTGAATAAAGATTTTTGAAAAGGATACAAACACACTAATTATAAAGAAAAGGGCTGACAAATTGGACTTTGTTAAAAAATGTAGAAATTCATTCAGAAAACCATACAATAAAAATAGTTAAATCTTGGAGAAGGGAGAAGACACTTGAAATGCACTTTTCTAGAGCTCGGATTAAGAAATATCAGAAAATTAAAGGAATAATATTATCCAAATAAAATGAGCAAGAGGAAAACTTGACTGGACAGTTAGAGAAGAATCTATGCAAAGCATAGTTGCCATAGCTAATAGTTGACACTAATACTCATTATTAGTAATCAACAGAGAACTGCATACTGTTAAATATTTTTATATTTCATAATGACATACCACACTGACTAAAATGGGAAACAAAAAATACTGACATCATCAGTTATGGTAAAAGTGTAGGGTGGCATAGAACTCTGCTTACAGAGTATAAATTAGAACACATACTTGAGGAAACTTTTTGAAATAGTCGGTAATCCACACATAAATAGACCATGACACAGACATTCTAACCCTAGATTTACATGCAACAGAAATACACACATCCAAAACATCTAAAAAGTGTTTATATTAACCTTATGGAAATAATCCAGGACCTACTTCAAGTAGAAAAGATAGCTAGGAACAGGGAACAAGTGGTAGAGCAAGCAGAAGGTCTTGAGTTCAAACCCAGGGGAAAAATAAAAACAAACACACAAAAAGACTTGAATATAGAGAACATATACAGACACTTTTCTTGTATTATTCCCTGAATAACTGGAAATATAAGGAGTATTCACATTGACATAATGTTAGTTATTTTGTTACCTAAATAGGACTTAATAATGTATATAGGAAGATGTGAGAAGATGGTGTGCAAATAATGCATTACTTTGTATAAGGGATTTGAGCATCTGTATATTGGGCTGTCCACAGGAGCTCTGGAACCAATCCTTCATGGATACAGAGGGGATGACTGTGTGCAAGAAGAAACAGCACTCTATACACAAAACACACAGCTCAACTAAGTTTCATGAACCAAGTACACCCAGTGACCAGCAGCACAGTCAATACAGAGAGCAATACCTGTAGCCAAGAAACCTTGGCTCTACCACTTGAATGCTCTACCACTTGAGCTATTTTGCCAGCCCCTAGACTTATGTGGGTTTAAAAAAATTATTTGATCCAATTGTAGATGATTCTGCAGATGTAAATTCTGTTGGGGTGGGGTGGGGGACTAAATTCAATACAAAAATTCACAAAAAATACCCTCATTCAGTTTTGGTTGCAATTCCAAACCATGTCAATTAGAGTTTTGAGGCCACTGTGAAAAAATAAAATCTGTCCCCTAGTTCTAAACTCTCATCAACTGTAAGATTATACCTATTATGTGTAATTCAGGTTATAAGATTATACCTATTGTGTGTAGACCAACTGTAAGAGTATGTTTATTACTTAGAAAACAGGCTATAATTCTTGGTGTCATCTTTACTGCATTTCAGTCACAAGTGGTAAAGTTAGTTATTTTATTTCCAGTGATAAACGGGAGTTCTCTGTGATATATTCTACAGGCAGTTGTTAAGTTACAGGACATTAACCATTAGTTTGGTTCTCAATATACTTGTGTGGCTCTAACTTGGTTTTGGCAACTCAGGGAGGGCTCATTTTGGGCAGGAGATGACTGGGATGTGGCTTTTGGGAGTGATATGAGTTTACTGGGGTTTGGTTGAGTTTGACTGTGTGTTCATGGATCAGATCTTGAAATAATATGAATAACTGTCCACAACCCCCCACCAAATTCCTTCGACAAGTATGTCCTTCAGTACCAGAAAGGTACTGCAATCCCAAGAATGGAACTCACCAGGACTTTAGTAAAACTTCAGTGCCATTTGAGCGACTAAATGCTAAATGATGCTGATATAAACTATTTTCTTCACTTGTCCCTTCTATTCATAGGCAATAAAGTAAATGTCCTCACTCGTTGGTAATCAAGTACTTAGCCAACCAGCTCAATAATAAAATTAAGCCAGATACTGGTGGTTCATGCCTGTAATTCTAGCTATTGTGAAGACTGAGATCTAAGAATCTCTGTTTGAATTTAACCTAGACAGACAAATTATAAGACTCATCTCAAATTAACCAGAAAAAAGCTAAAAGTAGTGTGGTGTAAGCACCAACCTTGAGTAAAAAAACTAAATAACAGTGCAATTTCTGAGTTCAATGCCCAGTACAAACACACACACACACACACACACACACACACACACACACACAGACACCATCTCAAATAGTGTAATTCTTTAGAAAATCAAAGTTCAGCAAAATAAAACACCAAGAAGTAAGGACTTGAAAAGAGTGGGGTAAGGTCAAAGAAAAGTAGTAGATGAATGAAAAGAAGAGGGGGAGAATGCAGTTGAGAATTCAATGTATATCCTACAAAATTAAGAGTGAGGGAAGGAGTACGTGGGACGGGGGGGTGGATGAGAATGTTGAAAGGGGGGGGAGTAATGATCTAGATATATTGTATTCATAAACTCATTTGCTAAGTAATAACTCATTTGCATAACTACCAAAAGATAATAATAATAAAAAAGAAAAATAAATAGGTAAAATTGAGACAGTAAGGCAAATGTAAGAGTGAGTTGCTATTGTATAGACTCTAGACCCATGCCAGAGTTTGAAGCATATGATAATTTTTTGCCATGTGCTGGATACCTAGGGAAGTCCACTAACAAATAAAGTAGAGATTAGAAAAATTAATTAAAAACTTTCAGGGAAAACGATATTATACCATACCATAATACCATAATGGTATTATAGTCAAGAGAAAGATTTTTTACATAGTCTACTAACAGGGGCCTTTTTCAACTATGAAACTGAAAACAAAATAGATTAAAAAAGTAATTAGCCTGGAGATTTCTCTCAAAGAAGTACCTGACAGGATGCTGGTCACAGAAGAAGTCTGTTTATAAAGCAATCTCAGGACACCAGAGAGAAGAGTTATTAAACAGAAAAGCAAGGAAAGCAAAAGAGCCACATGATCTGGAATGGGAGGCAGATCTGACAAAGTCTCTGACATGAGCATGGTAACATCTCTCCTCTGCAGATGGAAGAAGGAAGCATTTAGTGATTGCTGTATTATATCGTTCTTCAATGAATGGTAATGTTAAAACGTACCTGCACTTTTCCTCTGTGTGTGCATGTCTTTGACATCCCAAGCCAGATCATCAGAGGCTCTTGGGGCCAGAGTAACAGCTCCTCAAGGACGGCTCCCCTGAGAGGCTGACAGAAGACATCAGCACAAGGCTCTTTGACAGGGGTGGGAGTGGTTTGCTGAGCTGTGGCTAGAGGATAGAAAATTCCAAATTGTGTATGGGAACTTCTAACAATGAGGCTTTTTATCATCAAGATGGTGTTCATGTGAACTTTAAACAGACAAGTAAATTGAACTCAAATTCGAAAGAAGATTGTGTGATGTAAAATGGGAAAGTGTAGGCACAGTAAGGCAATACAGGCAGAGTCCTGTACATTTCTAGATGAAAACTAATGTCCACAACTCTAGATTTTCCATGTTCTACCTAAATTTGTGTATTACTAAATCTATCTGCACTTAATATTCCTCATCTCCAAAACTGAGAAAAACACAGTCATCTTATGGTGTGCTTGAGGTGAAGAATCAATGAGTTTGTCACATCAGGTACTTGACGAGTGGTTCCTAGAGCTGGTCCTGTCAGAGTTGTCCTGGCTTCATCCTTGCCATCATCAGCCTCAGCCTCCGTTTCTGTGAGCAAAAGTTTCAGGACTGGTATTTTCTGGTCTTCTGTGTATAGGAGGCAGGATTACAGATAGCTTAAGGTCATTTGAACCTGAGAAAAGGGAGGCCATTTCTGGTAGAACTTCTCTGGTGAGGACACGAGTTGGCACATAGAGGGAGAGCCACATCATCATGGCAGTGGTGATGGTGACAGGCCAAAATAATAGTTTATAAATCAAGTGATAAATTCATATGTCACCAGAAAGGCACACTGAAAACATTTGAGAAAATATTAGAAGAGTGATAATTTACTTAGCAGATAGGAGGATGGTGAAGTACAAATGCATGTATGTGTGTGCATGCGTGTGTGTATTCATGAGAGATAGAAAGAGACAAAGAGAGAATCAAGGAGGATAACTTTACTGAGAGCACTCAGAAAAAAATAAATCAAGTTTTAGATGATCATATTTAGTCACTTAAGTTTCATAATTCTTTTTAAAAGAGAATATGGAAGGATATATTTTACCAAAAGAAATGATCACTGGGAAAACAAAACACAACAAAATAAAATAATAAAAAATAAGAGCAAGACAACCAGTGATGGGATCCTGGGAACAGACAGAACACTAGAGGGAAAAGGTAATTCATCCTTAAGTAGTTGGTAGAGAGAGATGGCCAGGAAAACATGTATTCAACAAGTTAGACTAGAGTAGGAGGTCTGAACTCCCAGGCAATAACTTCTCCAGAGAAAAGGAAACAGAAAATGTATGTGCTTGTTCCCTATGATGTTGAGTTTATTAGCATGCATTGTTCACAGTATTCCTGGATTTTCCTTTGTAGATTTCTAGGCTGTAATGATATTACTTCTTTCATTCTTAAAATGGTTACTTTGTAGTTTCCTCTTCAGTAGTTTGGATTTTAAAGAATCAGATCTAGGTTCATTGATTTTCTCTACTGTTTTTCAAATTTTGGATTCACGGATTTCTACCCTGGATCTTGTTAATTTCTTCTCTTCTGTTAAGAATGGGTTTATTCTTTTTTATTGAGAGGAAAGCTGCTTTAAGCCCTTTCTTCTTTGTAATACATAGAGATGTATGTAGTCTGTTTTAGTGGTCTTTCTTTATATAGTTCTTGGTTTCTTTTAGTATTTTTGCTACATCCAAGATGATGATTAAAATTATACTAATTTATTACTAATACTTTTATTATCTACTAATTAATTTGTACTGTACAGGGTTTGAACTCAGGGCTTTCTGCTTGCTCTGTAGGGGTTCTGCTTGAGCCACCATTGATAACCTTTTTCGCTCTGATTATTATTATTTTTTTTTATTTTTTTATTTTTATTAATTTTCTTTTTTTTTTTTTTTTTTTTTGGCCAGTCCTGGGCCTTGGACTCAGGGCCTGAGCACTGTCCCTGGCTTCTTCCCGCTCAAGGCTAGCACTCTGCCACTTGAGCCACAGCACCGCTTCTGGCTGTTTTCTGTATATGTGGTGCTGGGGAATCGAACCTAGGTCCTCGTGTATCCGAGGCAGGCACTCTTGCCACTGGACTATATCCCCAGCCCCGCTCTGATTATTTTTGACATAGGATCTTGCTTTTTGCTCAGGTTGGTCTGGACTATAATCCTCCAGTTTGCATTTCCCACTGTAGCTGGGAAGACAGTTGTGTACCACCATACCCAGCATTTTTCTAGTGAGATGTGGTCTCACAATTTTCTTTTTGCTAGTCCTGGGGCTTGAACTCAGGGCCTGCACACAGTTCCCAAGCTTCTTTTGCTCAAGGTTATCACTCTACCACTTGAGCCACAGCACCACTTCCTTATCTGTTTATGTAGTACTGAGGAATTGAACCCAGGGCTTCATGCATGCTAGGCAAGCCCTCTACCATTAAGCCATATTCCTTGCCCCACACAAAATTTTTGTTTTTCCTTTTTGTCCTTGGTTTGATCTGTAACCACTATCATCCTGAAATCAGCCTCCTGTGTACCTAGAATCACAGATGTGTGCTACTGTACTTAGATAATTTAATTTTTTTTAAATCCTTCTTTATTGAATTCACTTGGAATGTATTTATATCTTTTAAGATAAGAACAACTTCCTTTTTGCATATATAATTTTGACTAAAATATATTTTACTGAAAAAAATCAATCCTTTCCCAACTATTGATTTGAAAAGTCCTCTATATCATGCATTAAATTCTATGTACATGTGTGATGTGTGTGTGTGTGTTCTTTAACACACACATCTGTTTCTTTACATTCTATTTTGCTCAATAATCTTTCAGGGTGTCACTGGAGCTAGATAAGAAAAAGAAATCACTTAGAAATCCTGAGCAGATGGGAGACAGAAGGAAGAAATGGATGAAATATTTCATATCAGCATTTATTTTCTTTAAATGTTGAGCGATATGAATATGATTCATATTCTACAAGCCAAATAAAAATATAAAATGCTCAATCAATAAAGTTCCAACATGGTTATGGTTATTTTTCTACTTCTCTAATATTTGTTTTTATTTTAACTATTCTCTTGATTTTTTCAGAATTATCCCTTTGGAATGCTGTGTGAGTCTATATGTGTGACAACATCAAATTTCAATTGGGACAGCTGGCACACCTACATATTTCTAAAAGTGATTGTTTAGATTTCTGATACTCATTCATCAGTAAGTTTCCAATTTTGAAAGAATGCAGTATTTGGGGGGTTAGAAGCTTGGCTTCATTGAGAAATGTTAACTTGAATTATTTGTCGTGGCTTTGAACTCCCATACATGGTCTTTTAAATTTGCATAATGCCTCTGGGGAGATAACATTTGACAACAGAATCTTTGACCCATCCTGCATGGGCCATCTGGGAGAGGAGTTTCATTAGGCAGTGATTGAAAAGTGAAAAAATACTGAGAGCCAAGGACACAGTGACAGATTTATTTTCAGTGTCCACAAATTTGACCCATACTGAAGAACCTTTATAGATAAGTACACAATGAACCAGGTAATGTAAAAATGTTTTCAAGTTTCAGAATTACTTCCTTATATACAGATACAGATGCACACAGACTCAGGCACAAACACAGACACACAGACACACAGACACCCCCCCCCCCCCCCCCGCACACACACACTTCCTCATCTAAGGAGCTATCAGGAGACAGGAAGTCCATAGGAGCCACCACACTCCTGTGGCTTTCATTCTGTTGTACTTATAGTCCTCAGTTTCATGATGCAAAATGTTCCTGTGGCTCTAGTAAAGGAGAAGGATGTAAATAATCAGTCTATATTTTTAAGATTAAAGTTACTTTTACAGTACTCTTAGATGTATAGCAAAATTAAGAGGAACAGATAATACCCATGCATGCTGTGTCCTGTACATGCACAGCCTCCCCATAATCAACATTGCCCACCAGAGTAGTATATTTGTTACAGTTAAGAAATCTGTATGAACCTTATGATTAAGTCATAATCACCCCAAATCTACAGTTGACATGCAAGTTAACTTTTGGTGTTGTGCACCAAGGCATTTGAACCAATGTGTAATAACATATATTTACTACTTTCATATCACACAAAGTACTTTCACAGTCCTAAAAATCATCTATTCTCATTTATTCACCTCTCCCTTCCTGTAACTTCAGAATCACTAACATCTTTGCTGTCTCCATAGTTTTGCCTCTTCTAAAATGCAATACAATTCAAAGCATACAGCTTTTTAAAATTAGCTTCTTCTCATCTAATAATGCACATTGAATGTTTCTCCCTGTCTTTTCAGAACCTAGTTGCTCATTTCATTCTAGCATTGAATAATATTTCATTTTATGGATGTATTATTATTTATCCATTTACCTACTGACAAACACCTTGGATTCTTTTTAATATTAGCAATTATGAGTAAGGATTCTATAAATATCTGAAATATAATTTTTTGTGTAGATATGTTTTCAGCTCCTTTGGATAAGCACCACAGAATGTGATTGTGTGATTATATAGTGACAGTATGTTTAGTTGTGTGAGAAACCGCAAAATTATTGCCCAAAGCGGCAGCAATATTTTGCATTATCATCACCAGACAATGGCTTTCCAGTTGCTCCAATTCCTCACCAGCATTTGGTGCTGTGAGGAACAGATATCAGCCATTATTAGATTGGCCAAAAGTGTTCTTCTGGGATTTAATACTGTCTCATTGTTCTAACTCGTGTTTCCCTGATGACATATAAGATGGAGCATCTTTTTCTTATTTTTATTTTCCATCTGCATATGTTTTTAATTTGTTAAAATCTGTGGCCATTTTCTAAATTCAGTTCACAGTTGTTCATTGAGTGTTACTGTTGTTAACAGCTCTTTAATTACAGGTGTGTTTTGCTAATATTTTCTCCTAGCTTGTGTTTGTGTTCTCATTCTCTTGATAATGAAGCATCTTATTATATTTTATAGGGTAGATTTTTTTTAATTTTAATGAATCTGTGCTTGCCAATTCTTTCATGAATTATGGCTCTAAAGTATTATCACCATATACACACAGGTCACCTAGATTTTTTTCCCCCTATGTTATAACTATCCTATTTATATCTTTTCTAGAAGTGCTGCTAATGAGATGCCATCGTTTTCTGCAAGATAATCTTGGAGATACAGCTGTTAAAATATTCATATGATGGTTCACCCAAATCGTGGGGTTGTAGGAGGAGAAGGTATTCAGTGTGGGGTACATATTGTCAAGACACATGCCTACCTAGGAGACTTCCATTTCTATGTGTTTACAGGGTTACAACACGTGTCTGTGCTTTCCTGAACAATATCAAGTTACATATTATAAACATTGGACAAATTTAGATATATGCATTATGTTAGGAAGAGTATTTCCTTTGTAACATTTGTATGATAATCCTTATCTTTGTTAGACATATTTTAATTTTTTAGACATTTTTAGAAAGACAAAGAAATCTACAATAGGTATAAACAAATGCAAAACATGCTCACATCTGAAGACTATGTTTTGTTTTGTTAAATAAAACAATAATTTTCCGTGCATTTGGATTGTGCTGCCAGACAATTGGGTTATAATATTCAACAAAGTCTAAATAATGCTCCGGAGTGTGACTTACATTTCTGAGTTTATGTAATGCATTGATACTTTTTTATATCTTTCATCTTAGAATTTCAAGCTTTGGGAGCAATAAATGAGGTGACTGGCCTACCCAAGTAAACTAGCTCTGTATTATTAGAATTTAAACAAAATATATATGATAAACACTTGCTGTTATTTATGATGCCTTTGTGGATGGTGTTTTCCTTGTTTTTTTTCTGAGCCACAAAGAAAGCTTCCTTTTGTTTCCTGACCATAGCTCTAATTTTCTCTGCTGGATGAATTCACCAAGTTGAGTCTCTGAAAGGTCTTAACATTAGCAGAATCTACAAAGCACCAGAGGGACACAAAACCCACGCAGGGAACATTTGCTCTCCAGGCTTGGTGGGGTGGTTGCCACAGTTACCATAGCTGTTGATTTCTCTGCTTTGTGTTCACGTGGGAAAGGAAGCTCTCAAGGTGACAGGGCCATGTAATACAACTGACACTGCAGTGTGTGCCTGGTATTCACATTTTAATCTGCTCTGCTTAGTTCTAAATAGGACTTTTCTTTGGGGAGCTATTGGTACGTAGGGGATGGGCAGACAAATTTAATACAATCGCAATTGTGGATTACAAAGTGAATGAATCTAGAATTATGATTCTTTTCTTCCACAAAGAGTATAGAATTCACACACACACGATAACTTTAAAGTAAAGATTAACATGAATTCACATCAGCTGATTCTTTGGTGAAGTCTAAGTATATGTCCATGTTAACTGGGTAACGAATAATATTAAGCAATATTTAAGCACTGGAAAATATTAGTGCATAGGCTTCACATATGACCTAGTCATTCACATAACGTGGGCTTCTCTGGGGAAAGTGGCACAGTGAAAGAGATGTGAGCATGTTAACAGCTTATATGTTTGTACTTTCTCATACATATATGTGGTGTCAATGATGGGCCATCTTTCTATTCCTCCACTTAACATTTTCCTGGCTTAGGTTTTGAAGAAATGTTTTACATCTTTTCAATGAAGTGAGAAGTGACCAAATGCCATTACCAGTCACAAAATACTGACTTGTTTAGGTTAAAGAGGAGGAACTAACGCAAAATAATGCTTGATATTTATATTTCTTTGGTTAAAAGAGCATGTTTAACCATGGACATCGTTAGCAGATTGTATTTGGCTTTTCTGGTGGGATGGGAAGTGTTTTTTTTTTTTTTTTTCAGTGTTACCTGTATGTTTCTCTTTCTCTTCATGTATATTGTCTTCTTTAATATATTACTATTGGTTGTTATTCATTTATTTTACAGATGTGATAAAGAGGAAGATTTTTGTATCCACAATCACAGAGCAAGTAAATAACATAAATATAGTGAAAATTCAATTCAGTTCTTTCTCATTCATATTCTTTCCATTAGCTTGCTAAAGCAAACATGCAAGAAAGGGTTTAAACTTGAAGAGATGGGGTACAGTATTCTGCTTTGTTTTAATTCTTAACTGTCATTAAATTGCCTGTCTGAAAGTCTGATACAGGCATTGCTAAATAGCATCTAAATAATAGTAGATGCTGGCTTTATTTTCTGTTTATTTTGTCTTGTCCCAAAGACCTCCTGTTTTCTTTGAATGATCCATGTTAGCATGGGGAAGCAAAATTGAATACAGACTTCAGATTTGATAATATGACTCAGATTAAGTCTATCCGAACTATTCTTTTGGCCAAAATGATTAGTTCAACAAAATCGTTGGATAAATTAAAATTTTTGTTAAATAAATATTAGAATCTATTTAAATATTATGACCTATTTTGAAAGCAGGGCTGGAGGGCATGACTGATGCAAGTGGGTAGAGCATCAGCCTAGCAGGTTTGAACCCTAATACCACTCTACCCCCCATCCATGTGGGGGTCCTGGGCTTCTCTGCCTCTTCCATGTGTGGTCCTCTGCCGCTCTCTCACATCCCCCTGGCCAGTAGGGAATTAACTGTGGGAGCGGAGGCCACCGGTAGCTTCGGTTGGAGAGTGGTCGCAAGCCCCCCCCTTGCCCCCGTACCTGCCAAGGAAGACACAGGTGCCTGGGTGTCCCGGAGAAATCTCAAAGGATGTTCTGGTTTATTCAAGGGAGGGGCTAACAGTTTATACCAGCAGAGATGATGAGGAAAGGGGCTATTAATGATTGGCTAATGGACTGTCCATCACGGTGATGTCACGGCACTTCTTCTATAGGCGGAGACCACAGGCCCCCAAGGACCAGGTCTCTGGAGTCTCCACCATTACACACGTGGCCGAGAGGTGAGGGCTGCTTTGCTTCTCTTCCGGTTGAAGCCGGAAGGTGGGAGTGGCTACCTTCCACACTGCCCCAGGGTTGGGGGAGAAGGCAGCGTCTCAGGAGCGCTCTCATTGCCCTTCCCCTTTCAAGGCCAAGCTGAATCCCCAACACCATTGTTTCTTTTTTCTTTGCTCTTCTTTTGAATGCTAGGAAGAGTATTTTCTTTTCATTTGAATAATGTAAGATTATATTTCCTAGTCCAATTGGCTTCAGACTAGACTGTTACTTAAGGTGCTCAAAGATATACATGTAAGAGGAAGTGATGTCATGTGTCTCTTCCAGGTTCTTTGGTCCCTCAGCCATCATTCTGGTTGTGAGTCAGAGGCTGTTGTTTCAACTGGAATCCTGGAATAGAAGTTATGAAAAAGAGCCAGTAGACCTCCAGTGAAAATGTACAGTTGCTAATGAAAAGCCATTGAGATGGGAACTCTTTTATCAGCAGCCTATGCAATACTTGGCAATGCTCTGAACTGTGGCAGCATTTTTGCTACCTGAGTCCATTTAATGTTAAAGCTGATGTAAGAAGGAAACAAAGCCAGGAAAATGATAGTGAAAGACAGATGTCACCTAACCTTGACTCATGGCTGTAGTCATTCATTCTTTTTTTTTTTTTTTTGCCAGTCCTGGGCCTTGGACTCAGGGCCTGAGCACTGTCCCTGGCTTCTTCCCGCTCAAGGCTAGCACTCTGCCACTTGAGCCACAGCGCCGCTTCTGGCCGTTTTCTGTATATGTGGTGCTGGGGAATCGAACCTAGGGCCTCGTGTATCCGAGGCAGGCACTCTTGCCACTAGGCTATATCACCAGCCCCTCATTCATTCTTTTAAGCAAAAATTTTAGTTAGGTCAATCAATATATTTACTTTATTACTTTAGCTTCATTAGGCCTTTAGTTACTTATGACTGAAGCAAATTAATTGCTTTATGTTTCATAAGTTTTACTTTATTTTTCTAAAATAAATATCACTGAAGTAGCCTTGAAACCAATCTGAGTGCTTTAAGTTACAGGTTCTGAAAATCGCTGGCTAGATCGTTGTTGAAAAGAAAGGAATTATCTTATGCATTCATAGGGGCATAGCTATTAGGCTCTTGTGATCCTGTGCTGTGATTAGCCTAAACCTGTGCTAATTATTCTCTATGAGGGAGACCATAGAGTCCATGTTTCTTTGGGTCTGGCTCACTTCACTTAGTATAATTTTTTCCAAGTCCTTCCATTTCCTTACGAATGGGGCAATGTCATTCTTTCTGATAGTGGTATGAAATTCCATTGTGAGTACATTGGAAACCGTATATATTGGTATTAGAACTAGGAAAGTGAAAGGGAATACCAACATCGAGAGACAAAGGATAAAAAGACAAATGACCACAAAAGCAATACTTGCAAAACTGTTTGGTGTAAACCAACTGAACAACTCATGTTGGGAGAGGGAAAGGGGAAGGGGGAGGGGGGAATGAGGGAGGAGGTAACAAACAGTACAAGAAATGTACCCAATGCCTAACGTATAAAACTGTAACCTCTCTGTACATCACTTTGACAATAAATAAGAAAAAAAAAAAGAAAGGAAGCCACTCACTCGACAAATCAAGAATAAAAATAGGTAGATGCCAAATAAGAATTATTTAAGATTATTATATTAATAATTAAATTATTATTCCTTAAGTTTAAGGGAACATTTATACTTTTCAAAATGATGCATGCTGAAAAATGTGGAGACAAAGACCTGCTTAGAGACAGGAGGAGAGGGTCTGAGGAGAAATGTCCACAGATCCTTAGCCCAGATCCTGGGGAGGGTCTAAAATGTTATAGGGTACGAGATTATCAATCTTGTGGTAATCCTTTCCATTGGGAGTGAGTTACTTGCTACTGCCACTACTGCTGTAGAACAGAGTTGCCCTTCCCTGTGATTTTCCTAAAATGACCAATTGGAATGAAAATGGGCTTCATTTTGCTCAAATTTCTAGAAGAGTTAGTTACTGAGGTCAGAACACTTTCTCTCTTTGAAATACTCATCAATTTATGGGGAAATTTCCTTGTGTTTACCATGCAACTGTGGATGAATATTTAAACTCTTGTTAGTAAAGGGAGGAAACCAATAATGAAAGAGTAATATTCTTAGTTAAGAATATAGCAACAGCAAAGCTGCAAAAAAAGTTTAAGTCTAGAGTATTTTAATTAGTCTGTGTATTAAAGCTTATAGGTGATCTTATTTTTATATAATCTTATTTATTTCAAAATCATTGAACAAAGGAAATGCTTGTGTGTATTGCTATTTTTCCTTTATCTTACGTAAAATCTACCATACAATAGACCATTCTGTATTTTCCTCTTTTCCACTTACTAGTATTTTCTGAAGATCTTTCTTCAGGAAAACTTTGAGAATTCTGCCAATATTACTTAGATCGTCATAGGATTTTACTCTATGTGTAAATAATAATATATTTAGCCAGGTCCCTAGTGATAGAAAGCTGAATTCTTTCTAAATTTTTATGCTTTTGTGCTTTTGATCAATAACCTTGACAGACATTGCATATTACATGTTTGTTGCTTCTTTTCAGAGAAACAAAGCCAAGCCCTAACAAGAGTCAAACTCAATATTGGCAGACTTCTAAACCAGAGGTCTCACTTTGGTTACTTTTTATAGCTTAAAGATGATAATTTATGTCCTTACAATCCACCTCATTTAGCCAAGAAAGGTGGCTTGCATTTATAAATGCATGCAAGCTATCCAGCTGTCAGAAACAAGGGACATCTATCATAGATATTCACAGGGCTATGTAGGACCTCTGTTTCTTTTCAATAAGAGTGATGAACATAAGCACATTTCCATTGGCCTTCCTCTACTGGCCTTCATTTCTCAACAGCTGCCTGAAGTCCTCAGAATTTTTATGCTGAATTGATCTCACAGACCTTCTTTTTGTTCCATGCCTTTTCCCACTGGCTACATTCTTCCAAAAGGGTTATTCTGTCACTGATGCTTCCCCCCCACCTGGGGGAAGGAAGAAAAATGCTATTTTTCCTCTCCTTATCAAATTCACTGGTTGGAACCTTGTAAATTAGACTGAGAACAGACAAATAAACAGAAGAACAAAGAAAAGCTCATGACACTGGCACAGTGAATACACAGGAGAACACAGTGAGAACTAATTAATTGTGGGAAGGCAAATACTGAGGAAATAAGTGGTAGATAAAGGCTTGTTAATAAGGTTATGCACTTTCCTCATGTGTCCTGTCTAGGCTGATGAAGGCCTGGAGTTTTATATGGTAGATGGACTTTTGTTCCTTTTAGAAAGTAAAAGGGTATACTCACAAACTTTTGTCCAGCTTTTGGGCTTATAGTGGGAGGACAAACAACTTTTCTTGGCTCTACTTCTGAATTTTGGTAAGTTTCTAAATCACTTCAACTCAAAACAAGCCTTATACCAAGTAAGTGTCATATTTTGGAACGATCTAATCTGTTACCTTTCCATCCCATCCTATGTCGATTCTGCTCCACTTTCTTTTCTTTTTTGCATTTATTTCAGTGACTACTCCATCACCATCATATTTTCTTTTATTGCCAATGTTTCTGTCATTAGTGCATAAACTCCTATCCTCTGTGTGTCTGAGTCAGTACTATCTTCTCTGAAGCCATCACCTGCCTTCCAGAATTCTGCAAGCAAAGGTTTCCAAAATGTAGCAGATCCACAAGTACAATAGGACAGTTTCAATTCTTCTTTGTTGTTTCTGAAGGAATTCTTTGAGTAATTACATTAGTGAGTTTTTAAAATTTTAACTCTCCTTCCCAAGCATTAAATGGGATATTTAAAATATGAAAGAGATATTTTGGAGAGCAGGTGGAGGCCTTAATTTTAGGGAGGTATTGCTAGGCTCTGTCTCTTGAACCACACCCCTAGTCCATTTGCAAGTTATTTTTGAGATGGTATGTTTTACTTTTGCCTTTACCAGCCTGAGAATGTGATCTTCCTATTTCTGTTCCTGTGTAGTTAGAATGGCAAACATGTACCACTATGTCATTTGTTGTGGAGACGATATCTTGAGAACTTTTTGCCTGAGTTAGCCTCAAGCCATGATTCTCTTGATCTCTGCCTCCCCAATATTTGGGATTACAAGTATAAACAACCATACACAATGGAATTTGCTCATCCATTAGAAGGAATGATGTACCATTTGTGAAGAAATGAAAAGACCTAAAAAAATTGTGTTAAGTGAAGTAAATCAGCCTAGAGAGACACAGGATGCATGTTTTCCCTTAAATAGGGAAGCTAGATTTAGTTTATAAACTTACAAGTGAATATGTTGAATGGTAAGCAAGTGTATACAAATATACTATACTGAAATAAGATAGATTCAAGAGAGAACTCCAATAGTGTAGTTCTTTAGGAAGGTAAAATAGAAGTTCAGCAAAATAAAAGATCAGGAAGCTGGTGCTCGAAAGGGATAGGATGGGGTCAAGGGGAAAGAAGAGAAGAAGAGGCAATGAAACAGTCAAGAATTTAACACATATCCTATCAAATTAAAAGAATGAAGGAAGGGATGGGCAGGGGACTGATGGATGAGAATTGAAAGGGGTGACACTGATCAAGATGCATTGTATTTATAAACTGCTCTGTTAAATGACAACTCCTTTATAGAACTACTTAAAATAATTTAAAAAAACCAAAACAACAACAATAATTTAAAACCAAAAACTTAGAAACCACCAACTGTCTAGATATGGATTATCAGTTTAAATTAATAGTTATTATTTTAATATTTTAACTTAGTATTTAATTTAGTATTTTAATAAGGAGGCAATGTTAACAACTCTACCCATAAACTAATCTTTGTTCATCTCACTGAACAGACTGGTGTGTAAGGAAATTCCTCAAGTTTCCTTTTTTGGTTTTGGTTATTAGCATCATGGCTCATTCTTCTGAGAGACTACATCTGGTATTTGCTCTCTACTAGTCACACAGTTGCCTAGGTGTTTTTCGTTTTTTTTTTTTTTTTTTTTTTTTTTTTTTTTTTTTTTTTTTTTTTTTACAGAATCTGAGGTTCATGCCTTCAGTATTTATATTAAGACAAAAATGAAGGATGGAGATACACTGTGCTTTTTTTCTCTGTTAAGCCATCATTATTTTTTCATTGATTCATTGCCATCCTTTCCCCTCCTATTTTTATTGCCTGCATTTTTGCTTAGTAGTGCATAAACTGTTCTCCATTCGTCTCTGAGTGAGTGCTGTCTTATCTAGCTGTGTTCATTTGCACTCAAGAATTCTGAAAGCAAAGGTATCCAAAATATAAAAGATACAAAAGTATGTTGGGGAAGTTTATTGGTTTGGCTTATTGAGTTACAGTCAGGATAAGTCAATATTACTACTAACCATTCTTAAGGCAGATATTGATAACTCTTTATTTGATAGGAATTTTCTTTCAATAAGAATGAATAGGTCTGATTTTTCAGGTGTGTGTAACTGTATTTATGTAACAGTCAAAAAGATATAATCATCTAGTATATAGAGATTGCACTGTTGTAGCATTGTAAACAAAACTATGGGATTTATGAATTCAAATGCAATTTCTTATAAAAGAAAGAAAATAATTTCAGAGGCATAATTTTTTTTCTATTGGTTTCCCTTAAATGGCTAATCTTTAGCAATAACAAATACTACTACTACTAATGTAGTGGGAGTTGGAAGGCAGAAAAGCAGATAGAAAAATAGAAAAGAATCAACAACAAAGAGGAAGGAAGTTATGTCTGACCAGACTGCAATATACAAATTGCACTTAAAGTGACAGCCTGCCTGAAAGTCTAGGCTGATTGCTTTCCCTAGGGGGACATTATAAACAAGGATTTACTATCAAAATATTTTTTATTTGTCTGAAAACTAATTTGCCGTGCATGGAGATCAGAGGTGTGGAGCAGATGGGAAAAGCAACCTGGTTGCCTGCCTTTGAGGAATCAGCTGTAGAGAGAGAGGCAGCAAGTGGATTGGAAATGTCACTTGAGCCCTGAAGCTTTGTAAATACCAGGAAAGAAGACAGTTCCAATCTCCCAGTCTGCAGCCCACAAAGGCATTCGTGCTTGCAGCAGACATTAAACATTAATGATCGTTTCTATTATAAGGGGTGAGGATGGCTCTTTGCTATAGAGCTGCCCTAATCATTTGGGTTGTGTTGGGTTTTCAGCAGTAGTACATTCTACAAAGAATTTTTTTCCTCTTCCTTTTATCTCTTTGAGAATCTTCAGCCTGAAGGTAATGAAGTGCTTCCTTTCTCGCTCTGAATTATTGCAATATTTATCTGATTATTTGAATAAAAGATTACTGCAACAATAGGAATTCTATCCCTGAATGCACTCTGACTTCAAATGGAGAAAAGGAAGCTGAATGAATAGGGTAATAACAAGACATTTCACGCTAAACTTTACAAACAATAATAAAGAAACATTTCTATGGTAAATTGAGATATGTTTGTAGAATGCAAATTTACAAAGTGTTAAACAAGGCAACATTTGGCCTTCGAAGCAATGGTAGGCATCAATAAATTTAAAAGTAAGGTTTTCTTCCTCTTTGCATTGAACATTTCCAAATTCATTTTTACCGCCTTGTGGATACTGAGTCACTGAAGATGATGTGGATTTTGTCAGATGATTTTCTCAGCACCAATGTTGGTCTACCTTGAGTTTATTACCTGGCACAGAAATCGATAAATATAAATGGCTTACTGATGCTGTCTGCCCAGCTGTGGGGTCAGTTAGTCGTTTGCAGAGAACCTGTACCTGACCCATGTTAGAAAAACTACAGGTGCAGCAGAAGTCCAACAATGACTTTTTGCTTCACTAATTCATCCATTGGCATAGGAAATCACATGACACTTTGAAACAGCAAGGCTCACTAGAGCTGTGGGTTCTGAGCTGGTGTTTTGTTCTAGTTACCTGAGCTGTTGTCTTGATGCCTTTGGATCTGGATGGGAATGTGCTGCCTCACAAATCTTTCCTCCCTGCCCCCTGACCTGGGGAGTGAGAGAAGACCTGTCATTATTGCAAGGTTGGGTGAACACATCATCATGTCAAGGCTAAGTGAGGCAGTTGCTCAATGCACACAGAGCTCTGCCTTCCATAGGCAGCTGGTGACACAGAACAAGTCTCTGTCCAAGAAAACTATGTGTTTATTATCTTTTTCTACTTAGGTTCTTTACTAGTTTCTATGAGCGATGATTACTTCTGCAATACACTATACTCATAAAGCTGTTGTTGATGAGTTCAGTTCTCTCTGCAATTTCCCCTTTGTTTCTGTTGAGTCCCCTTTCCATAGTCCTTTTTGCTGCCCCTTCAGTCCCTATTTGTAGTCCCTGCTATGCAGGTCTGAAGACCAACTATGTGTTGTGCAGTAGCCTTTTTATCCCAGAGGCTTTCTAGCCTATTGTGATGTTGTGGCTCTCAACAGATAGGTGGGGTGAGGAACAATGCTTTTGTCTACTGGCCAAGATACTTCCTGTTGAAGACCAGTTCTATAGTGATTGCTTCACATATGACAACATATGCCAAAGAGGGCAATGACTGAATTATTCTGTGATGAGCATGGGATTGTGGACATCTCTTTAACAAACTGAATACAAGTTGGTGGGGGAGGGGGATAGTAAATAACCAGAAGTAGGATTGTTGGATTGCATAGTAGTCTCTTTTTAACTTATTAAAGATACCTCCATACTGTTTTCCAGGAAGGAGATACTCAGCTCTATTCCCTAAATTTAATAAGAAGGATTAAGGATTGTTTTGCAGAAATGTATTTATTAGAATCTTTAAAGTTTTCATTATTTACAAGTAGTTCCTAAATTATGTGGAATTTAGTTTCTTCAGTTTAGCTTCCCCACCAAAAAAAGACTGAAAACAAAATCCAGCCAAAGATAAAAGAAATTACCGTCACATCTTTTTCTACCACTACTATCTAACCATGGTAACAAAATCAGAAAGGGTTTTTGATATAGTAAATATATCTGTAATGATCAGGTAAATAATTTCATAACTTTGTATCCTCATGATCACTATTGAGTATTTAAGAAATCATTCACTCTACAAAGATTTCCTATACAAGTACTCTGTGCTAGATTATATTCTGTGTAACAAAGTCGAGTCTAGCAGTGGGGGCCAATTATAAGAAAATAAAAATAATGTCAAGTCATGAAGATAAAGAAAGCTAAGTAAGTGATACAGACTGTAGATAGCTAAAGATATAGCTAAAGATATCCTGTAGTCACTCCCAGACCCTCCTGACCGATTAAAGGAGCAGCTATTTGGGGTTAGAGGTCCCTCTCAGCACTGTTGACCATAGTACGGAGGCTGAGCAAATCAAGAGGTCTCCTTACCTGTGTAGGGTCATGGAATGGCATGATTCAATCAGGAGGTTGGCAGCTTGGTGTGAAGGGTAAGTGGTGGAACACAGTGATAAGAAGCAGTCCTTGAATAGAGTTGGTTGGCCCCATTGACTTGATGTGTAATTGAGGTCACCTTATTAAGTCTCTCACACCTCATCACCTTAACTGTCAAGTGAGGATTAGAGAAGCTCCAAAATTTATTTCATGTTTAGATTGTACCAGGCTCAGAGCCAATGCATTATTTCAATTTAATTCTTACAGGAACATTTATAGGAAGGGCTATTATGGACAGGAAGGGTGAGCAGACTGGGTACAGGAAGATTAAAAAAACAAAAACAAAAACAAAAACCAAGGTTACTTAGCTGTGGACAGACAGGTGGAATTGTCTAAATTACCCTTGGAGCAATTTTCAAATTGTGCTGTTTTCTTTTTCTTTTTCCAACAAGATTGCTGGGGCTAGAGCCTGCTCCTACTTAAGCAGGTGGGGCTCTCTGAACCCAGTTTCCCTTTGGACTGAGAACCTCAGTACTAGGAAGATGGCATTAGGCTTTCCTACCCTCTTCTCTGGAGATTGCCTTAAGTGAA
The DNA here is from genome assembly GCF_023159225.1 of Perognathus longimembris pacificus. Taxonomy (NCBI): domain Eukaryota; kingdom Metazoa; phylum Chordata; class Mammalia; order Rodentia; family Heteromyidae; genus Perognathus; species Perognathus longimembris. The sequence continues at coordinate 69,406,488 of NC_063164.1, forward strand.
AGTTATTTGAATTTCAAAATGTTTGTTCCCTATGTAAACATTTTGATTTCCTATGCATACTTCTAGTGTATCACTCAGCATGCATGAAAGTCTACAACTCCATGCTCATTCTGTGTCAGACTGTAAGCTCTTACGAGCCCAAATACACATGCCTGCTGAGTTGTGCTTCTCCGTTGAATGTTGGTAGAACTACAACTGTGGGCATGCCTGCACGTTTCTGCCTGTAATTTCTAGCTGCCCGTAAATGATATTTCCTTGTATTCTCTTAAACCTTTTGTTGAACAATTGCTATTAAATGGAGAAACCAGAAACCAAGCTTATATCTGTGTGATACCAAAACTCCTAACAGCTATGCCATAACCCATAACATTCATGACTCTTATTAATTGAGATGTGATAGAAAGCACTTAGCTTAAGTGTTGGACAGAAATTAACACAATTTAAAAATAATTATTATTTTATTCTAGGTTGATTTGGAACGATAAAATTGATTTTCTCTAGCTAGAAGTGATTTATTTAAATGCAAATTAAACTTACTACTAGAATTATGTTGAAAATATCTACTATTTATTCTCTTGTTTTTATATTTCCAGGATCGCTGAAGAAAGAAGTTAATTAGCTTGGAATGATAAGTTTTACCATTAATGTTGACATTTCAAAGCTATAAAACTTCAAGCTAAGACTGACAAGGTAAACAAGAGGCAGGGGTTCCCTGGTCTATATTTTTGCTAAAGACTAAATACAGAGTTCTGTTGTAATCCACTGCATATTTTTCAGTCAGATGGCACTTAAAAACCAACCCAAAGCATTAGAAAACTTGACTGCCCTGGTATCCCCCAAGACAAATTAAGAGTGAATCTCTGGAGGCAAAGTCTGAGATAGGGTATTTTTGGAAAGTTCTCCAGGTGATTCGAGTATGCATCCAGCTCCTCAAAGTTGTGTACAAGAAGCCAACAAGGCTGATTTATGCCCATTGTTTCACCTGCTTGGACTCTAGTCAAGCTCCCACTGAGCCCCTTGGCTCCATCCTCACCACTGAAAAGAGACGGACGGTCAATGTGAAGAAGTGGAAGACTCTCTTCAGGGAACCAGTATTCTGGTAATTCTTTTGTAGGCTGAGGAAATAACTTAAGAAGGGAGATACATGTCTTCACATACTGAAAAATAATAATATTAAAGGTATCAATAAAATGAAATCTTAAGACACCTGGAGAAACTTCTAGCAATTTAGCTGACCTAGAAATGGTCAGTGATCAGGGATACAAAAAAAAGGACATATGATGCATATAATAAATATAGGACCAAGATATGAATATTATAAACCAAGAAAGGAGAAAAACAGACTAGTACTCATAAGAGTGGTCTCTGATTATAAAACAATTCTCACATGTGCCAGCTCTGCTGCCTGAGCGATGATGCAATTTCCTCGCATAGAAGATGAGTGGCAGTGTTGTAGAGCAGGAAGGGTAAAGGCATCACTTCCTGGCTGTTGCCTTAAGCCAGTAGAAGACTTAAATCTAATAAAAGCGGGAAGAAAAATAGGCACTATTAGAAATGTATTCATTGCTCCTGAATTGTACCCTGAAAATGGTTAAAATGAAAACTCTTTTTAAAAAATCTATATATTGTTACTGTAAGGGGGATATACAGAGGTGTTCCAGTTACGTAAGTCAGATAAAGAGTACATTTCTTTTTTAACATTGTCACTCCTCCCCAAACTCTCTCCCAGTTTTCCCTCCTGTCCCCACCCACAAGTTCTACGGTTCATTTTCAACACAGTGTTGAGTGAGTACCACTGCTGCATCTGTCCACCCTTTGTTCTTCCATTTCTGTACATCCCCGTATACTTCAACAGATTGATAAATGAAGAAACATGAGAAAAGGAAAAGTAAACAAAAACAGTAACAAAGAAAAGTTGAGTTTGAACTCAGGGTTTTGTACTTGCTAAGCAGTCAGCTTACTACTAGAGCCATGCTTTTAGCTTTTAGCCCTTTTTCCTTTGGTTAGTTTTTCAGATAGGGTCTGGTTCCACCCCCTCTCCTGCTCCCTGGTCAGTCTGAACTGTGATCTTACATTTTCTCTATAACTGAGATGACCACCACTCCTTGGGGTTTATTGATTGAGAAAGAGGTTGAATGAACCTTTTGCTTGGGTTAGCCCTGAATCAGAATCCTCCCAATTTTAGCCTTCCAAATAGCTGGGATTACAGGTGTGAACCACTGTGTATGGCTTATACTTCATTAACTAAATAAATTAAAATTAGTAACAAACCATTGAATTATCACTTTAAATGGGGGAATTGTATGTAGTATGAGTAATAAGCTATTTTAATGAAAACCTATGGAAAATATTTTGTTTCTACAATCTTTGAGTGATTTTTCCTTTAGTTTTCTGAAAGATGTGTCACAGAGGCTTCTAGAAACAGCAGGCATTTAGTATAATGGCAACAATACAAAACTCAAGGTCATAGGTAACTAATCCCAAATAGGAATGAATATATTGTTCTTGATGCTACAGAAAAAAATTCTTCTACTCTTAGTATTATAATCAGTTCAGTGAGAAATCATTGGTTAAAATACAGGACTCCTAAGAGTCTTACACTTTCCTCATTTTCTTATTGCTGAATAGCCAACAACCACAAGGTGCTCCATACATAGCCTGACAAAGCTACACTTGTAAAAATTTCATCAGGACAGAAGCTGACAGGATCAGACAATAGACTTTTGCTAATTAATATTTAATGGGCCTATGGATTTTTCCTCAGCAGCTGGAGTGCTAAATAATAGTCAATTAGAAAATGTGTTAATTAACTCTAATTACATAGCACATAGGCTTCTCCAAGGATTTTTGCTTTATAGATTTACAAGTGAATGTTCTTCCACTTTTCATGAACACACTAGGCAGCTAATTAATTGATAAGTAATAATTAGTTCTTTTCTCCAAAACATGTGTTTAAAAATAAAATCCAGTTTAATGCTTGATGTTGGTTTGTAAAATGATATTTATGGGTATAAGATGAATCTGATGTGTTTTTTAAAGGTTTGTCTTAAATCACTGGTAATTTTTTTTCATGTATGTATGACTAAAAAAAGGAAGAGAGAATTATGAGTTTTTCATACATTTGTATGAGGGAAAGAGAAAGAAGAGAGCAAAGAAGAAAGGAAGGAGGAAGGTGAGAGGAAGGAAGGGAAGAAGTTAGGGAAATGAAACATGAGAAAGTTAAATAGAAGAGGAGGGAGACAGAATCAGAGGGTGAGGGAGAGAGAGGAGAAAGAAAAGGACAAAATGAAAGCCACAAAGGAGCTTGGTTCTTTGTAAGGAATCAGGGTTTGCCTTATGTGACTTGAAGTATGCAAAATGATGAACTCAGGAGCAAGGTAATCAATATGTACTATGCAATTAACAGCAATCTTCTGAGCTCCATGTGCCAGTTAAAGAAAATGCTTCTGAACATTGTATGGTGCCTGCCACTGGAGACAGAAAATGCTTGGAGGAAAGAAATTAGCATAGCAGCTTTGCACATGGTCTGGCATGGTTGTTAGATCAAAGGCTGTGGATGGCAGCAGCCTGCTCCAGGGGAGCCAGCAGCCCTGCCCCCATTTCAGTGCCAGAGAATGCTGCTCAGGGCACTGTAGAGAAACTTTCCAAGGAAGAACTGAGTGAACAAAGTTGGCTTTCCAAATAAGATGATGGTCATGGAACTTAGCTCACATCAGACACTCATTTGAATAATTCCATGTCACCAAGTTCTCATTAACTCTCAATGTATTGCTGTTGGATTTGGCTAAGAGCCTTAACTAGTATTTAGCTACCATGAGTGTTTAGAGAAAAAAAGCATTAAAAATTAATCCTTCAGATTAGACTTGTTTGATCATTTCAATAAGACCCAAAGGAGCAGCCAGCTTAGAGAAAGAATATTATATCTTTCTTAGTCTCTTGTTAGAGAAGAGTCACTAAGTCCATAATTCTCATTAATACTATAGAGAAACAAAGAGGAAAGCACAAAAAAGTGTGTACAGAAAAATATCAAGCATTGTTTATTTGTTTATTATATTTTTTATTTTAAGAAAAGGGCAGAAGAGCTATGTTTTCTTCCCATAAATCACAAGACATGGATAGTTTAGAAAGATGTGAATTCACTGGGCTTTCTTCATTAATAGACAATGTATTACAACCTGATGGACAGAGACAGGTCTCCTGTATTTTATTTTATCTCTTGTTTGTTTTGTGGGTTCTGGTTGAGAACCAAATTTAGGGAAGCTCTTTAGGAGCTTTGAACCCATAGATGGTTGTACTGTAAGTAAGGCAAAGATTCCGTCAAGAAGAGTCAGGAAATGTCAGGGGGAAAGTGCATATCTGAGCCAAAATTCAGGTCTGTGATCCGAAGTGATCAGCGTGATCAGATAGTGACCTACCTGAATCATCATAGATAATCTCTCTATTTTAAGGTCAATGATTAACAATCCTAGTTTGATCTACAACTTTACCTCCTTTCTTGTAATGTAACACATGCATAACTTCTTGGGAGTTCAATGTGGATACTTTGGCAGTGATAATTATTCTGTGATAAAAGTCTTTTCTGAAGTCTAACTGAAAATTTTCTCTATATAGAAATTGAGGTAACAAGTTGGATAAGAAATGTACTCACTGCCTTACATATGAAATTGTAACCTCTCTGTGCTTCACTTTGATAATAAAAAAAAAAAAAATTGACTACCTATAAAGTCTTCAGCCTGGCATTGACAGCATCTCAATCGTTCTGGGGCCAACTCAAATATCTTCCTACCTTGGACCCAAATAGTTAAACATAAAATTTCCCTTTGTTCTGTAGCTCCACTATTTTATACAGTGTTTTAGTGCAGCACTTAAGTGTAGACACTCAATGTATTGTATACTGTAGACTCCTCTCCTGTTAATATCCTCACAAAGGTGAGGAAATTGTCATGTTCACATAAATTCCTTAAACTAAACCATAAAGGACATTCAGGGAAAGATTGACCTCTGTAAAGTAAACACTTCATGCTGAAAGACCTGTGATTGTCCTCCTCCTCCTCCTCCTCCTCCTCCTCCTCCTCCCCTCCTCCTCCTCCTCCTCCTCCTCCTCCTCCCCCTCCTCCTCCTCCTCCTCCTCCCCCTCCTCCTCCCCCTCCTCCTCCTCCCCCTCCTCCTCCCCCTCCTCCTCCTCCCCCTCCTCCTCCCCTCCTCCTCCTCCTCCTCCTCCCCTCCTCCCCCTCCTCCCCCTCCTCCCCCTCCTCCTCCCTCTCTCATCTTTTAGGGGGAGCCTGGTTCAACTGTGATCTTCAGATCTCAGACTCCTGAGTAGGCTTACAGGTATGAGACAACAGCTCCAGGCTCCTTTCTATTTCTTTAAACACTGAATACAGTGCCTTCCTGAGAAGGACAGAAGTTTTTCCACTAGCTTAAACCTCAGAAGAAAAGTGACACTATTTTAGTTTATTATATGATTATTTTTTGTCAGTTAGGGAGTTTGAATTGGGGGTCTGGGTGCTGTCTCTGAGCCCTTTTGCTCAAGGCTGCCCTCTAATACTTTGAGCCACAGCACCATTTGTGGTTTTTCTGGTAGTTAATTGGAGATAAGCATCTCACGGACTTTCCTGCCCAGGCAGGCTTCAAACCGCAACTCCCCAGATCTCAACCTCCTGAGTAGCTAGGATTATTGGTGTAAGGCACTGGCGCCTGGCTAATTATATGGTTTAATGAAATGACTATCACTAAGATTAGGAATCTCACTGGAGGAAGTTCTTCCAGATAGAATTTCATTGCTGTTTATGTCCATGTCCCATGCAGACAAGCATCACAGTATAACTATATAAACATATCTGAGTGACCTGGCATAAAACTCACTGTATGTGAGAGAGCAGAGGGAGAGAAAGGCAGGGCTCATAAGATCACAATAACCAGGCTCAACTGATGAGAGGGATTTGGGCATCTAAGACAGCTGGGAGGGAAGACAGAGAGGGAAGTGTGACATAGGCCCATGTGACATCTTGAGGGAAGTAATCCAGAAAACAGGTACTATAAAGTAATTTTAGAACTAGCAAAATCTCTACTTTATCATCTCCTAATACAAATTCATACCCTTTGGGCTATGCCATTAAAATACCTAATTTAAAACAAACACATATTCTTAAGGAAGAACTCACATGAAATAAATTAGTAAAATAGAATTATACTTTATTTAATAAATGCAAAATAATTAAATAATAAACAAGTAAATGAAAAATTATTTAATAAATAGGAAATGAAATAAGTTTTATTTACTAGATATGAGGGACTCTTCTAGATGACCAATATTATGTACATTAGACACCTATATGTTCCTTCATATTAATGTACCTAATGAGTTTTAATTACCTAATATCACCACTCCATGAGAATAACTTATAGAGGTAGGATTTTTTTTATCATATGTGTTAGGAGGTAAGGAAAAATTTACAGTATTTGCTGTGGAGGAAAAGTCATAGGAGAAAACATAGGAAATAAAAGGAAGTATAAGAAGGGAATGAGAGGCAAGCACTTTACCACTAGGCCATATACTTAGATCATAATAGCTCAATAGCTATGTACATATGAATATACCAAGCAAAATGAACTCCAAATTATGGAAACAAGTGGTTTATTGTTGTTGTCGTTGTTATTTTCAACATACCATGTGAATTTATGCCTTTTTCTTTTGTCTTTCTTTCCCATGGTTTTACCCCTGATATCACTGTAACTGATTTTGGTACCCTGGATATTGTATACATGTGTATTGGAACTAGAGAAGGGAAGGGGAATATCAAAATGGAGAGGCAAAGGATAAAAGACAAACCAATGCAACCCTTACAAAACTATATCGTGTAAATCAATTGCACAACTCATGGTGGGGAGGGACATAGGTAGGGGGAAAGGCAGGTGGGGGAATGAGGGAGGAGGTAACAAGTTGGATAAGAAATGTACACACTGCCTTACATATGAAACTGTGACTCTTCTGTACTTCACTTTGACAACAAAGAAATTCCTCAGTTCCTCTTGAGGTTATAGCCCAGAAGGAAACCTAGAGATGGAACCATGAAAATTATGCAAGACTAGAAAAGGAAAAAAAAATTATGCCCTAAAAATCTTTTAGGCCCTGTCAAAAGACTACCAAAAGAGAACACAGGCATAATGCCCCAGCTAAGCAATAGGGAAGCATCTATATCCAGAATGAGCCAAACAGAAAAACAATATCTAACGCATTTACTAAAGTCATTACTAAAAATAATTAAATGGATTGTCTGTCCTGGGGATTTCGAAAAGAAAAAGATATGTGCCAGAGCCATCCATGCATTTCCCAGAGGAAGGACAAAAACCATGAATAAAATTAGGATGAAGCCACAATAGATGATTAAGCAATTAGCATCCATGAAAGGAACACAATTATCAACCATAGCAAGCCAACACCACATTTATTTTTCACATTGACTTTTTTTTTGCTAATAAGACTTGTAGAAATCCTTTCCGAATTATATTACTGAGGTAATGATCTTACAAACAGAAAGATGATAGTTTTTGTATGTACCATGTGGAAACAAAACTAATTTTAAGTGTTCATTTTTTATTTTCTTGGCTTCAGGACAATGGGTAAGGTTTGGGTCTGAATCAATAAAAATGGAATTATCATCAGACAACTTTGAGATATGTGGGAAAGACGTTAAGTGTAGAATTCAGAATCCTAGGTTATGATTGTGGCTTTCTACTTGTGTGATCTGAGCTAATGGTGAAGTGTCTCTGGTTTTAGTTTGATCAATTACGAAATGAGATTATTGGATGACACATGAAATGAATGATGAGTATAGATCCTGATTGCTTGGGAGTGTTGGACCGCTGGAGAGGACAACATGGAGAGGACAACGTGAAGGAAGCAAATGTGATCCAAGTACTTCATGTGCCTGTATGAAAATTAAACAATGAAACCTGTTAAATTGCTTTAAAAGGGGAGAGGGATGAGAAGAAGTGTTAATAAAGGGGCAATTTGATACAGTACATTATATGCAGGCATGGGGATATCACAATGAAAGTCTTTTGTACAAATTTTAAACATTCTTTATGCAGTTGATTACTTTTCTGGGTAAAAGTAAGAGGAATGCTTTAGCATGTTAGATTCATAAGATTCACAACCCCACTCTATACACACACACACACACACACACACACACACACACACACACACACACTGCACTCAGTGAAATCAGTTCAGGCTGTTCTAGTAATGGGCATTTCCAGCAGCTGCTCTTGACTGTGCTGGTGGCAATGGGTGGTGGTGCCTGTTGATGTAGAAGGTTGGTCTGTGATGGGTAAGATTTTTCCTTAACCATAGCAGAAAATATTTTATCATAGAGAACGACAGTGTAAGAATCCTTGCATCTTCACTAGTTACACTGTAAGTAATTCACAGAGCCCATGTGAAATTCACCTTGTTACTGACATTTTAATTTACTTTCTCTGACTGTATTGCAGTCGTAGATGTAATAGTTACTCAAATAAGTCAGCTTAAACTTCCCTCAGTGGAGAAATTATCTTAAGTTTTGTAAACTTTGCCATGCATAAATACCACTTGAAAAATGGGTTTAAAATGCCAGATCCTGGGTCATTATTATTTCCCCCCCAATTCAGCTCCAGGACATTTGGATGGAGTCTGAGAAACATCATTCTTTACAAATGCACCCATGTGACTTCAAATTGAACCACATATGAAGTGGAAGGGCCTCTGTTTAAATGTTTTATATAATTAGTCAGGGCACTCTGATCAATTATTTATGAATTATGTAGGTATATTCACTATGGAAAGGAAATGCCAACATCAGTCACAATTTCCTTTTAAAATTAGCAGTTCCATAACGGCTGATAATAGTATTAGTGTGTATTGTGTTTTTATTATATATCAAGCATTTGACTTCTTTCATTTAATCTTCTAAATATTCTTATTTGAAAGATACTGTTACTGCACATCCTTTTTATACCTGAGGTACCTACAGAGTGAGAGAGAATTATTTTACTTAACTTTACACATCAAGTTAGTTCTGGTGTTATGAAAACAATTGTTTTCTTTACCTCTGTTCTTCTCTTCCTTCCCATGTTCTCCTTCTCCTCATTCCTTCTCTTCATCCTCATGCGTTTCTCCCTCCCTTCCTTTTCTTTCCTTCTTTTCTTTTTATTACCTAGTAATTGTTTTGCATTTTATCATATTCTGTATTCCATGCCTTAGACCTTCATTTGCTCCAAAGGCTTGAACTAGCTACATAAACACAGAACAAATTGACTCCCCAGGGCAGATGCGAGGGAGAGCTCTGCCCCTTGTCTCTTTCTCTGCCATCTGTGTTATATCTACAACCATAAATGTCAGAGGTAGGCTTCAAAAGACATTATACAGATGCCAAGGTAAGAGGAGGGGGGAGAGAAAGATTGTATTTTTGATTTATATGATAGCTCTAAAATGTCTCTTTTAAAAAGAGAAAATAGACATTCTATTTTCCTTTGCCTTTTACTAAAAGAACCATCAAATTAAAATGAAGCCAATGTTCCCAATCTGGCTAAAATTGACCACTCTGTATTAGACTGACTTTTGGAGAAGGCTTAGATAAATTATGCACAGAAAACTATTAATCTGTAAGATGATTTAAAAAGTAACCTTAAACATATGAGAAAACAAGTCTATACTAAGTCTAAAGAGTAAGCATGCATGGCCAAATAAAGAAAGGAAGTATGCTGAGTACACCAAGAGGTTTCCAGAGAGTGAGAGGAATTTTTAGTTTCCATTTGGCTACTTTTTGTATTTTATTCTGTTATCCCTTAACAGTTAGGTTTGCTTTTATAATCTGAAAAAAGAAATCTTTCTTTTTTCAGTGATAGAGTTTTATGTTGATAGAATAAGACTAGGGTGTGGGGCTCCAGAGGCTCACACCTGTTATCCTAGTTACTCAGGAGGCTGATAGCTACTTAGGAGGCTGAGATCTGAGGATCACAGTTCAAAGCCATCCCAGACAGGAAAGTCTGTGAGACTCTTATTTACAATTAACCACCAGAAAACTGGAAGTGGCACTGTGGCTCAAGTGATAGAGTGCTAGCCTCAAGTTGAAGAGCTTAGGGACAGTGCCCAGGCTCATAAGATTAGGGCTATTGATGATACCTATAAACCAGTTTTTCCCCCAGTTAATTTTGAGCTTGCTTTCAAATCAAACTGGATTGAAGATTGGTGAATTAAAAGATGAAGCAGACACAGTGGGTGGAGGAAAGAGATGGTGTGAGTAGAGAGGTGGGAACTGAAGAATTCCTCATTGGTCATATTCTCCTGAGACTGGGAGTTGCCTAGTTTGTCTCGTTCCCCTTTGTAGTGCTGGTGTTCAGCATGGGTGTATAAAGTACACCAGAGACTCTAATGGGGAAAGAGGTATTTGGTCATCTGCAAGCTGCCAGAATTTGTACTTCACAGATAGATGAGTCATTGCTAGACATTTTAGCACCAAGGATTTCCTTTAGGAATTCTACATCTCTAAGATGTCTACACAGTTCTGGATGATTTGATCATGGCACATCAATTTTCGGTGATTCACCAATAAAAACACTTAGAAATTCTTATTGTATTTCTGAGCAGCTTCCTTAAGGCATTAACTAGTGAGGACATGAATAAACAAAATTACTGCTAACAATTGTGGTGAGGGGACTGACATTTTTTCATGCACATAAATGACTTTACAGTTTGAATCATCCATATGAGTTAAGCAAACATTGCTTTAAAATAATTTGCTTTGGGAGTTTTGGAACAAAAGCAAATTGCATTATTTGCAGTGTAAACAAAGCAGTGGATAGGAAACCAATAAATCACACGTATTTAATTATATAGATTCTAGTCAGCCATGTACTTTCCCTTGAAAGGAGGATTCAGACTGGTGATGGGTAAAGTTGCTTCAAGCCATTAGAAGGTGGAAGTGACACACTCAATTTCATTGTCATCTTAAAAGCAGAGCCTCCTAGCTAAGGACAGGCCCAATTGCCTAAGCATATTGCCATGCGTCAAAATTCCTAATCAATTTCCTATTCATTAAAACCTTTATGTTTCTTCAAGGCTAGTTTGCTGGGAATGAAGAACTGAAGAACTTCAGTGTTGATGGTCATTATCTCAAAATCTATAGGTTATGTCATTATTTACTTCAGAGATGATCAGGTAAACCACAAAGTGAAACACAAAACCAGTATATTCTCTTCATATGACAATGGTATTCTTTGAAAGTTAGGTAAAGTGATCAAACATCAGATATATTTCCTTTCTGCTTAATCTCACAGCAAATATTTTATTTTGTTATTTGATAGAATTCATAATATACATTTATTTATGTAGTTATATATCTATGCATCATCTAAGCTCTATAATTTATATATTATCTATCTATCTATCTATCTATCTATCACTGGTATTGGAGCTTGAACTCAGGGTCTTAAGCTCTGACTTACTTTTTTTGTCTCATGGCTGACTACCACTTGAACCATTCTTCCAGCAACTATGAACATATATTTAAAATCGCTAGTGAATTTGACTTTGAAATTAAAATCCCAAAAGAGGCCAACTATGTAAAATTTTGCTAACAATAAAATTATTTAGATTACTATTAGTTAATGAGGCATATCATATGCATATGCACACGTTAAAATGTAAAATACATAAATACCAATAAACATTCAAAAACAAAATTTATTTTGATCTAGAATCTGAGATGCGTTTTTCCTTCTTTAAAAGAAACTAATGATGCTATTAAAATAGCAAAGATCATTGCTCTTTTGAAGTTTTTCATTATGTTGTTTCATTCATACAGTTAATGAACTTAAAAGACTTCATAGCTGCTGATTTTCTACTTGACTTTTCTATTCTTTTATGAGCAACAAAATGTTTGCAGCAAAACACAATTTTGTGAGCTTTTCCCTCTGCATTCTCAAGAGCAATCAGTGAAGCTTGCCTTTGGGGCTTCACAGAACAGCCATTAATTAATGAGATAGATTAATGCTATCTGAATGGTTTAGCTTCAAATGATACAAATGCAAATCTTTCCATGTTTTAGATTCAGAGAACAAATACCTACCTTTGCTTCTTTTTGATAAGCATTAAAAAAACTTGGGTATAATTCTTTCATCCCAGTTAGCATCTCATACGATGTTAACTATGTCTCCTATCCAGACAGGATAAAGTCTTGACTCAGAATGTGACCTTATTTGTTGATACCATACATTAAGAAGAGGTTATACTAGAGTTGAAAGTGCCCCTAAAATATCATGGCCGGGATCCTCATTAGATGGTCATGTGAAAACAAAGGCATGTATAGAGTCCCATGTGGTAATGAAACTAGAGGAAGGAGTTAGGCAGCTGTAAGCCAAGAGACACAAAAATTGTCAGCAGTCACCAGCTCTGGGAAGTGATGAGAAAGGTTCTACACTTCAGGCTTCAGTGGCACCATGATGATACAATACCTTGACTGAATCCCCAGCCTCCAGAACTGAGAGACAATAAACATGAGCTTTTTCAAGCCAGTACTAGGCTTGTGACATTTTGATTGCAGCAACCCTTGGGATATAAAAGAATGTCACAGCTTGCCTGTCCTGCCACAGAGACTTTCAGTGATGGACATACACATGGTGACAGCATTGGCTGGTTCCTCAGAGTCACCTGACTCCATTTCTCCATCATGGATAGCAGATCATCCACCAGGCTGCACACCAGTACTTCAAGGGCAAGGCCAAGGCCCAGGCATGGATTAATTGGAGAAGGCAATGGATACTAAGCTTTTCCTCTTTCCTGTGTTTGGGATGTTTTCTCAGTCTTTTGAAATCTGGAAGGGCTGGTGGCAGAGAGAGATTAAGAGAGAGAGAGAGAGAGAGAGAGAGAGAGAGAGAGAGAGAGCAACACAGAGAGATAGAGACTAAAAGACAGAGACAGAAACATAGAAAGAGACCGAGAAAGAAGGCCCAGTTTGTCCTGAAAACTAGCCTTGACCAACAGAAACAGCATCAGAGGGTCTCTGTGAGCTGTCCAAGACATTTCTCTCCTTCCAGAAAGCAATGGCTCTTGTGACACCCATCATTTTCTGTAGTGCTTCACTCTATGTTTGAAAAAGTGACTACCAGGTCTTTCTCCTTTCTGTACTCGAATATTTCTTTTCAAATACCTTATTCAGATGCAGCCTGATTCAAGGACAATCTCTAGGGTTGACAGCTACTGCTTGAAACATGGTGCATGGTTTGTCTTGTGTTGAGCCCAGTCTGTCTGCATTTCAACAGTTGGTTCCATTGGTTTCAGAGACACTAGAAATACAATTATTTAATCAATGATCTACAATTGTCTATTTAACAAAATTCACATGTCTAAGCAGTAACCTGTTGGAAGTTTATGGCCTGCTTTAGAAAGCTAGACTTTAGTTGGTGTTACATATCTTCCACTTTGGTTGGTTTCCTTATTTATTATGTGACATCTCACATACTCAGTGCTATACATTGAGTCTCCTTTAGGAAACACTATTTCACTGTTTCTTTTCCCACCTGTTTGTCTCTCTCTTTTTTTTTTTTTTTGGCCAGTCCTGGGCCTTGGACTCAGGGCCTGAGCACTGTCCCTGGCTTCTTCCCTCTCAAGGCTAGCACTCTGCCACTTGAGCCACAGCGCTGCTTCTGGCCGTTTTCTGTATATGTGGTGCTGGTGAATCGAACCTAGGGCCTCGTGTATCCGAGGCAGGCACTCTTGCCACTAGGCTATATCCCCAGCCCACCTGTTTGTCTCTTTATCCTGACATAGAAAATTTGAAGACTACCCATTTGGGGAAAGACTACTTTCCTCAAATGACAATTTAGTCCTATTTCCAAATATCGAAGAGGAAAAAAAGATAATGCCATGGTGCCTAGCACCAATTGGTGCTGAGGGAGACCTGGTTACCCTTGACTCCTTCATTAGTTGTAAACAGCCACCCACTGTATCTTGTTCTAAGAGCAATGTAACCCCAAATTTATAACCAATAGTTACACTCAAAATTATAATCCATGCACAAACTGGTACTAATTATACAATTTTTTTTTACTTTCAACAACAATTATTCCTCAGGTTTTAATCTTTTCCTTCTAACCTGTTAAAATTTTTATTTTTTTAAAGCACCTGTACATTATTCCTTTTTCCATACATTACTCATTTTAAATTCTTTAACACACAAAAGGCACAGAGACCAGATAGCTAACTGATAAGTGAAAGGAAGCCCCACAAATCTCTTACAGAACACATTTATACATGGTCACCCAATGGTATCTTGATCCTTGTTTCTAGTTATTGCTTGAGCCCAACTGCCACTGCGCACCTATTCTATTTTGATGTCAATAGCCATGACAATAGCTGTGGAGAGATTTGGAGGAAGATGAGGTTCAGTAAAGTTCCTTTCTCTTGACTTCATAGGATAACTGGTTTAGGGAAGTTATGTGAGTTGAGTAAGTTCACTTGTAGCAAAGCATGAGATTTTGTTCCTGTAATATGGAGATCAGATCTGGCCAGCGCCATCATTGGCTGTTGAGGGGTGTTAGATTGACTCCAACTCAGATCAGTTAAAGAGGGCAGAAGCTGAATCCATCTCCACTATCTCCCCCACCCCTGAGCTTCAGAGTTGAGGACTCCTGCCCCGTCTTTTCAGAATCCTGGGAAGGTTCTCCCTCACTATAAACAATAGTACCCCTGCTGAATCTGCGTGTGGATTCTGAGTGATAGGTTGGTTCAAGCACATACTATGTAACAGGTTGTAACTCCATTGGCCACCTGCGTGTGACCTGGCATGCTCTGTAAGTGTTGTAACCTCATTGGCCACCTGTGTGTGGCAGGCTTGACCATGTGGTATTTCTAGCATCCTGTCTTGATGGGCATGCCTGGATTCCTACAGGAAGGGAAGTCCCATCCTCAGGTAATGGGTGTCCCGAATCCCAAGAGACAGGTGTGGGCACATGTTCTATAGGTTACTGAACTTGTCAGTCAAGTGCTTGGGACTGGGAGTTTCCTGTGACCTGGCCCCCTGACCTGACCTTATTAAGAGGCAGACCAGCTCCAGCACCATTACACCAGGCCACATGTTCTTGTCTAGTGTCTCTCGTCCCCAATGGTGTCCCAAGTCAGCTCTCCATTGGAGCTAAATTGGTTTGTTGATACTTAGAAATCTTCCAGAAGTAAGTCTCTGTGCTGCTGGCTATACTGTTTTATGTTATGTGTTTTTCTGAAACCTGGGACCAGTCCATCTGGAACTTCCCCAATAAATCCATCTTTTTGCTTGAGACTGTCTCTGAGTGGTGACACTTGGAGGGACAGGGAATTCCCTCCCTTGAACCCCATTATGGTTTCATGTTTGAGGGAAGAAAGATGAACTTTGGTGTGTAACTGTATGATGACAGGGTGACAGCCCCTGTCCTGATCTGAACCACAGCAGAGAGCAGCCATGTAAAACAGAGATTAGGGCCAGGTAGAGAGGCCTGGAGCTTCTGCAATATGATTGGGGTTGTTGGAAACTCAGAATGTCCTGAGTGTTTTAGCTACATGGAGGAATAGCTTTTATGGCTAGAGGGAATTAGTATTGTACACTTGTTTGCTTACAAGTGAAATATACCCCAATTGACAGCATTAAAACTTTCCTATGTTCTTCAGCAATTCAGTTACTTGAATGGGTAAATTCCTGATTGCTTTGTATAGGAACTGAATGCTTATCAAATTTGTATAATAGAAAATTTTTCATTGTGTGGTTTCTAGAAATAGAACTCTATCTAAATTTTTTTATTAAAAATGGTAACAAAAATGATCTCAGGGAAAGCTTTCATTTCTGTCAAGAAAGAATCAGGAAAAGGTTTGACATGAGCTGTTAGTACTCAAAGTACTCAGTCCCCCACGGTTGATTTTCTCACACTTGGACATGCACATGGCAGGTTTCACATTCCATTGTTATGGGTTACAAGAAGGGGCATATGTGACATTCATCTAGGGGTAAGAATATGTGGTTTATGATTGAGAAAGCCATAAAATGCGTATAATTTCTGAGAGTGTCTTGATTTCTCTTGGGGAGGCATTTGGGGATTCAGTCAAACAGGTGTGTTTAAGGAATGTTCAAATAAGACTTTCTAAATTGGGTTCTTTAGGCCCCCCAAAGTGAGTTTCTGCTTCCTAGTCAGGAATAGGCACCTCTCCCTTTCAGCTCCAGTGCACAAATAAAGCCAGATTTGGGATTAATAAAATTAACACAACCCTGGCCTTCCTTCTTGAATTTCAGAGGCTCTTACGCACTAGAGCAGCCCAAGAGTAGCGGGTTTGTCTGACAACCTGAGGGCTGACCATGGCCCTCAGTGGGAAGGTTGTACCACAGAGAGTCTTCCCATAAAACTCAATTAATTTTCTTACATCACACACTGTGCAACCAACATTGTGCCTAAGCATTTAACCCCCAAGATTCCATCAAAAGAACTTTTCCCAGTTCAAAATGAGTCCTTTTTTGTTGTTTGATTTTTAAAAAAATGGTACTGGATTTTGCTCAGCTGGTATTCTACCACTTGATCATGCCTCAAGCCTAGATTTTTGCTGGTTATTTTAGAGATGAAGTCTTGAGGACTATTCTGGCCAGATTGGCTTCAAACTTGTTTTTTTTTTTTTTTTTTTTTTTGGCCAGTCCTGGGGCTTGGACTCAGGGCCTGAGCACTGTCCCTGGCTTCTTTTTGCTCAAGGCTAGCACTCTATCACTTGAGCCACAGCACCACTTCTGGCTGTTTTCTGTATATGTGGTGCTGGGGAATCGAACCCAGGGCCTCATGTATACGAGGCAGGCACTCTTGCCACTAGGCCATATCCCCAGCCCATGGCTTCAAACTTGATCCTTTGGATTTCAGCCTTCTGGGTAGCTAAGATTACAGGCAAGAGTTTCTGGCATCTGGCTTGAGTCTTTTATTCTTAATTTCTTATTTTCTTAATTCTTATTTTCATTCTTCTTAGGGAAAGACTGTGGGTCAACTCATAAGCTTTGGCTTTCTGTTTGAGCTTGGGTTTACTGTGGTCTTTGTCTCCTTTTCTTTATTAAGTAACTTCATATTTACCAACAATGTGACTAATGCAGCAGATATGTTCCCAGAGGATAATGATGGCAAAGAACACAACTCAAGGGAAACACACACACACACACACACACACACATACACACACACCACACACATGTTGGGCTCCCCTCTTCACCCTCGCCTGAGGGTCCCACAAGTCCAATCCAGTATTTTTGGAGCGTGGATCTACTTGAGCTCTGCCCCACCATTTGGGGGGACTACACACATACACACACACACACGGACAATACTGTCCGTGACCCAAGGGCTTGCTGATTTAATCTACATTTCTCGCGGGCCTAGTGCCCCACGTTTCAGCGCCATTTCTGTCGGGCTCCCCTCTTCACCCTTGCGCGTATTCCGCCCTGTCCTGCCGGGCGGAAAAGCTGGAGTGCGGCCCAATGTGCAAACCTAGGGGGTGCGTAGTCGTGAGACGCCCCTCCTCCCCTCGGTCCTTCAAAGAACGACAGAGGACATGAGTGCGGGGACATCTCAAGGTGAGCTTCTGGAACTCCCACTGGATTTACTCAGGGGTGGGGTTTATATAACAGTAATGGCGGCAGGAAGGGGAGGGATTAACTGCATACTAGTGATAGGCTGACAAGCTGCTCATCATAATAATGTCACAGAACTTCTTCTATGGGCAGAGATCATGGCCCACAGAATCACCCTCTTGGGCTCTGGTGCCATTATGGTATCACATGTGGCTGAGGCGGAAGGCGGGTCTGGTTTGCTATCTCTTCCGGTAGAACCTGGAAGAGGGTAGGAGTGGCTAACAGCCAAGCAGCCCCAGGGCGGGAGAAGAGGCAGGCCTGTTGGGACTGCCGCCTTAAAGGTAGAGCCAGAGCCCAACACACACACACACACACACACACACACACACACACACACACACACACACACTGTGATACATGCTAGCAGCTACAGTATTAGTATTACTACAGTTCTTCTTTTGGTATAAACCTTAAATCTCATATTACACTAAAAGCCCATATCCAGCTAATATCTTTTTTACTGTATTCATAGAATGTTATTTTCATTCCTGAGCTATATTTTAACTGTAGTTATCTGCCACATTAAGCAGATCTGGCATAACAATTTATATTTATAAATCACTGTAGGACTCTTTAAGGAAGCTGGTTCTCTTTTGGAAATTTAATTAGGATTTAATGATTTTAGTTTTTTTTTTTTTTAACAAAGTCATCAATTGTATCAAGGAGAGTTTACTGATGCACTCCTGTGGGATCCCAAACAAAAAGGTGCCGCCCATTAACTGGAGCTTTCTGAGCTCAGCAGATGTGACCTGATAGGAAGTAATTCTGTTGTGGTTTTATCCACCAGGACTTCTTTTCATTGTTATTCTACCCTAATTTTTCATTCAGACAAAGAAATTGGTTTTCCATGCAAATTTCCTGGATATTTTCTCATAGCTCCATTTTTCAAGCTGCATAATTTAGTCATATTATTTTTATTTGCCTCTACTATCTTTGATTTTTATGTAATTTCTATGTTAAAAAATAACCTTCACCTCCTGTTTATGAACAAAACCCTTTCACATTTCTTTACAGATATGTCTGTTATGTTAGTTTTGGGTGATTTATTTCCTCCTTTAGTTTTGAACTAAAAAAGGAATTTATGGAGGTCCTTCAAGTTATCTGGCAATCTAATCCAGATGTTGCACCTCATTTAAATGTGCTCACAGTTGTCACAATTGCCATCATTAATTTCTTTCTTCTAATCTACTATTGCTGGTGATTGATGATTAAGGGTTCTAATTACAGCCATGATGGGGGTCTAGTTGGGACTGGAGGCCTAAGATAGCATTGCGTGCCTCCTTCATAGCCTTCCATTCCTCTGTTCATGAATGATACCAGCTTCTAAAATATTCACTCATTTCTGTCCATTGAAGCAATGCCATGTGTGTGTATTCATACATAGAAAACCATCTACTAAAATAAATGATTCACTTACTTGATGGCTAAACCAACCAAGAAAATGCAAAATTCCAATGAAAGTTAAAATTTTCAGGCATTCTCGATCAACAGAGTTAGTTAAATCAGACATTGGCTTTTATGCGAAGTATACAGTCTCATGAGATAGTTCACATAAGATTAACAAAAAATACATAAAATTTCCGTAAATGAATTTCAGAAATATGACATTTGTAATAGCATTTGACAGAGAAGGGTGCTTAAATCCTAGTTTGGGGGTAGGAAAAAGGATCTTACTGTATAAATAAGAATGTTAGGAGCAACAAATACAATTTTGCTTATGCTAGCAGGACAATTATAAAAGAAAACATTGCAGTTATAATAACTATGCTGGTTAAAATTAAATTACAGAGACAGACTACTTTCATAAACAGTTTGGCAGAAACCACTGGACTCACTGGAAAAAGGTTATGTAAAAACATGTGCAGACAGATGGTTACCTAAATGATACTCATGGTTAAAATAAAACTAATATTGCTAAATT
Source organism: Perognathus longimembris pacificus (assembly GCF_023159225.1). NCBI lineage: Eukaryota > Metazoa > Chordata > Mammalia > Rodentia > Heteromyidae > Perognathus > Perognathus longimembris. The sequence continues at coordinate 69,426,078 of NC_063164.1, forward strand.
TGGAAAAACACAGGAAACTTAATAAGTGTGGACTAGTGTGATTGATGAAAATAGGAAATATTCACTTAAGTGGGGTAGTTCAGTTTTTCTTTATTCTAAGCCAAATCAGATTAGGCTACATCAGTGAGAATTTATGAAACTTTCAACAATATTTTCTTCCTCAACCCTCTACAGTTCTACAGAGCAAAATAAATACTGTTTAATAGAATCAATTCATTTAGTATATAATAAATAAGCATATAATAAGCTCATTTGGAGGAAACCATGTGCTGTCTTCATAATTTGAACAAAACTTTAGCAGTAAAGTTCATCTCTCCAGTTTGAGGGAAAAGCCTTAGTAATTGCTACAATAAGGCATCACTTCCTATCTCTCTACCATGTGCAAAACTCTGATATGGAGACGGTAGCTGCAAAAGAACTGTGAGCCATCACCCCTTCTACCTCTTGATTTAGTTGTAGAGATGTCAACTCACACAAGATAAGGTAATGAAACAAATCCAAATAGCATGTGCTTAATAGTAAGGAAATGGTAGTGGCAAGGGTAACATCAATACATAAACATTGGGCATTTTTCACCTTTACTGCTAAACGGACACATCATAGAGACTGGTTTTGGACTGGATTGGGAAAGACTGATTAGGAAATTACTTAAAGGAAACAAAGATGAAGGCAAGGCCAGCTAGCTAGACAGGAATAACAAGAAGAAAAATAAAGACAATGAGAAGCACAAAAGGAATTCAAGGTATACTTTAATGACTAGTTTGGCTGCCTATTGGTTTTCTTTCTATCAGAAGATAGAAAAATGAAATGAGACATAGAAATAAGGCCCAGATTTTGAGACCATTTGATTGTAGGTAAAAGAAAGGGTGAGTGAAATAGCATCCACCCTCAAAACCTTTCCCACAGGCAACTTTTCATTTTATCCTTATCTCTCTGCAGGTCTTTGCTCCTCCACAAAATCTTCCTCAGTTTTGTGTGGTGCTCTGGGCTCTATTCTGTTCTGTTTTATACCTGTAGCATGCATTGAAACTAGCAGTCAAGTTTATACTTTTTGGACACTTTTCTGAGCAATTCCAAAAGATTGTAACACCAAGGTAAACCACCGAGTACATTTAAATTTTTATTGTCAAGGTGATATACAGAGGGGTTACAGTTGCATACATAAAGTAGTGAGTACATTTCTTGTCAAACTTGTTGCCTCTTCCCTCATTTTTCTCCCACCTTCCCTTCTCCCAGTCCCTGCCCCTCCACAGTTATACAGTTAGTTTATAAAATGTTGTCTTGTAAGTATTGCTGTTGCATTGGTTCACCCCTTATCCTTTGTCTCACCATTTTGATGTTCTCCTTCCTTTCCCCGAAGCACACAGGCATATATGCAATACCCAGGGTACCAAAATCAAATACAGTGACAACAGTGGCTAAACCTTAGGAAAGCTAAACAAAAGAAAAGAAATAATTTCACATAGTGTGTCAGAAATAACAACAATGATTAATTTTTTTAATTTAAAATTTGTTGTAAAGGTTATTTACAGTTACATAAGTTAGGTAATGGGTACATTTCCTTTTGAACAATGTCACTCCCACCCTAATTTTCTCCTAGTCTTCCCCCTCTTGTCCCCCCTCCAAGTCGTACAGTTCATTTCCAACAGTGTCTAGAGTATCACTGCTGAATTGGTTCACTCTTTGTCCCACCATTTCTGTGCTTCCTCTTCCCCTTCCCAAATCAAATAAACTTATATATATGACAAAAGGTACAGAAATCAAAAGTAGTGACAAAAGGGAATAAACTGAAGGGCAAAAAACTGCAAACAGTACAATAGAAACAAAAAACCCTCTTGTTTCCATTTATTCAAGTTCATTTCAGTATCATTTTATGTGATCATATGCACACAGTTATTGAGCACTTATGATCCTCTCCTAAGAATATACCACAGGATGAATTTTTATCATGTTTATTTGAAATAGAACTTTGCGGGTAAATGGTACCACAGGGCAAACAAAGCCAACAGATTGTACCATCTCTTTCCTCATAACAAACTTCCTGTTCCTATATATAATTCCATTAACAGCTTTCTCTGGATGTGCCATCCAGCTGATGCAATTGACTTAGCTCTGCATCACCTCTCTCCTAACACCCATTATGAAGTCATTCAGTTATTTATACAAATGCATTGAGTACCTACACTGTACTGAAAACAAATTGTGCACAAAAGCAAGCCCTCATACAAATCTTGCACTAATGTATAGAGATCAAATCATACATAAAAATGAACTTATAACCTGCAACCTGCCCTGTAGACCAAGTCTCTATACAACAAGCCCTGGGAATCAGCCTGCCATAAGTCAGACTTGTAGGAAGTCAGATTATTATCTCTAGTAACATTATAGGAAACTAATCACTAACTTCTATAATAACCAATATCATATGGGCAGGTCTTTAATTTTTGTTTCTCTATGTGTGCATGCATGCATGCTGTGTGTGTGTCAGTACCAGAGCTTAAACTCGGGGCCTGGGTCTCTCAGATTTTTCACTCAAGGCTGGCACTAAATTATTTGAGACACAGATACACTTCTGGCTCTTTTGATGGTCAATTAGAGAAGAGTCTCATAGACTTTCCTGCCTGGCCTGGCTTTGAACTATAATACTCTGATCTCAGCCTCCTGGGTAAGTAGGATTACAAGCATGAGCCACCAGCACATGGCTGTTCTCCACTTTTTAAAGCTAACAGATAAAGCCAAGTATTTTCCCCTAACTATTCTCAGAGGATGTCTTGATTCCAATTAACCTGCCCACAGTTTCTCTATGCCAACAGCCTCCAATCAGGGTACAACTGAAGTCCTCTCTTTTTCCAGTGTAAAATTTTCTCCTTTTCATCTTTTGACTCTGCCAAAATTCATGGCTGACTCTTACTATATCAAGTTCTTGATAAATACTTTGTTTTTCTCATTTGGGTGGCCTTTGTTTCTTTTCCACATTGAAAGCAAGAGTCACTCTTGGTTTTCAGGCACTATAGCAGAGGTAGGCTGCAAATCTTCAAAAGAAATAGAAAAGGCTGTAGCAACTGTAGAGTTCACACACCCAACTCTAGAGGCCTGTTTCAGGTTCTTATCTAAGGAAGCTTTGGTCACTTGAGCATTACATGAATGACTGATAGAGAAGAAAAATAACTTAATACCTTTAACTTTACTGCTGTTGCTATGGCCAAGGTCCTTGAGTTTGGAGAGTTTGGGTCTCCATTAAACTTGATAGTCTTGTTTTTAATTGTTGTACAAGATTGGAATTGGAATAAAATATTTATTCTCTCATGTAATTAAAAAGATATATTCCTTGTAAGTTAGGAAGTAAAAACACAAGGAGGGAATGAGTGTGGTTATCATTTTCACAGTTTATCATCTTAGCTTTTCCTCATCTCTTCTTGCTTCTTTGACTTGGCTATTCCCCAGTGGGAATAGAGGCAACCTGATTGGCACAGGACTACTTGCTGCCTTGCAGGATGCTCTCATTCTCTCACTACTGACGTGTGGCAGCAGCGATGATGGCTGGTTCCAGACAGAAGATGCATGTCTGTGACCTGGGAACACTGCTGTCCAGCTTCTCTCCTCTAGTAATGATGAGGAAGCTGCATGAAGGTCTAAATATCGATCTGTGCAGCACAAGCCCTGATTTGGAGAGGCTGACATACTCCTTCTATTAAGGAAGCCATCTTAGACTTTATGAGCAACAAGTTTTCTGTTGTAGTTACCCAACTCTATCCTTAAACACAGCCACCATAGATATGTAAATGTGTGAACTATTTTGAATACGAAAACTTGAATTGCATGAGTTTTTGTATGCCCTGAAATTTTCTTCTTATTTTCACTCTTTTCAAACTTAACATTGTAAAGGCGAGTGTTAGGTTAGAAGCCATGCAAAAGCAAGGAATGGGAATGGGCCCAAGGAAGGCCCAGGTAAGGCCTTGTAGTTTGTAGACACCCAAACCAACCCAAACCAACAGAAAAATCTCCATATGTAGCAGCCTAGCAGAGAAAAAATGAGACATTTGTAATTTGTCTCAAGAGAAGTACTTTTGAAAGGGCCAAGTATGTTATCAAAGGAGGTACAAACAACCTCAGATATAATTCTGGAAATATTGGGATGAGAGTTCCTGGCGGTGGGAATTGAGGTGGGTTTGATAAAGGAGTGAGGTGAGAAGGAAGCTATCCCTGGAGAGAGTTGCTTTGTCATGGCAGTATACCTTGGGATGAAGGAATCTTAGTTGGGGGATTGGATTGTGTTCCTGATCATGGATGAATAATTCAGTTTGTGTCTAGTTTGTATAATCAGAACAAAGACAAACAACAAGGCAAAGGTTAAGCATTTTTGGCTGTGCCACGCTTCACAGGGATAGAGGGTAGAGATGGTGCTGAGTACAGGGAAAGTCTTCCAGTCACACTGCCTGGGAGACAATCTCACCAATGGCACTTTTCCATTTAGTGATCCTGTGCAAGTCAGTGAGGAATGCAGACTGGAATGCTTCCAGCATCATTGGAATCACTGGTATGAAATCAAAGCCATGTATAATGCTTAATATCCACATCAGACAAACTTTAATACTGAACTATTTTTGTTACCATACTCATATTCTTCAGAAGATAAAAGAGTTTTGTTTGTTTTTCTTAAACTGTTTCTTATTCCAAGACTTTCAAAAGCAACCATCAATGGAAAAGATCAACTGATAATGGACACTCCAAGATTCCTAGTCTCCTCTTAAAATTTCTTTCTTGTCTAACCAAATAAACTATGTCATGATCTTTACTGAATCCTAATTAAGCTCTTGTTGAAAGATCTACCTTAAAACAGAGTTAAGAATCCTAATAAATATTCCAACTTTTCCCCCTCCCCCTGAGGTAGTACTGTTACTCTAAAGGCAATGTTCTCCTATACAGCAGTAAGCAAGTGTTCAACATTGTCTTATCAAGAGTGTTTAGACTGGGGGCTGGGGATATAGCCTAGTGGCAAGAGTGCCTGCCTCGGATACACGAGGCCCTAGGTTCGATTCCCCAGCACCACATATACAGAAAACGGCCAGAAGCGGCTCTGTGGCTCAAGTGGCAGAGTGCTAGCCTTGAGCGGGAACTTTGAGGGTTAGCATTTATAAAGCTCTCATCTTTTTTCTCTACTCCTGACCCTAAAACCTTATGAATTTAAATATATAGAACACTTCACATTATTCACAATGGGCAAAAGGTTGAAGTACCCCTTCCAGGTATGGTGGCACCTGCCTCTAATCCAAACACCCAGAAGGCCAACGCAAGAGAATTATAATCCTAAACCAGCCTTGCACTACAGAGCAACACCCTTTCTCCAAAGGAAAAGTGATGGAAGCAGCGTATATATTGTTCAATGGATGAATGAATAAATTAATAGGCAAAAGATCATGTATATACACCTGAGTGATGACATGTGACAACATGGCTGAACCTTGAAGGCATCATGATAAATTACATGAACCAGTTACTAAAGGACAAACACTGCATGATTCCATTTATATGGAGTACCCAGGGAAGTCAAATACAGACTGGAAACTTAAATGATTGTTGCCAAGCCTAAGTAGAAATAAATATGGAGAATTAGTGTTTAAAACCAGGAGTTTCAGGGTGGCATGATGAAAAAAAACTCTGGTGGATTTGGTTGTACAACATTGTGAATATATTTCCTTTCTGAAGTATATTGAATAATAAACTAAAAAATGGTTACAGTGGTACATTTTATGTTGTATATATTTTAGTTCTCTATTTTTTTGTTTCTCTTTCTAGTAGGTATTCTAAAGGACTTAAGGATTTCTCACTGTTACCTTCATATATACTTGGTCCTTACCCCTAAGTCGTCTTGCTTATTTAAAAAAATCCAGATTTTTCCAATAACAATGGCTCTTAATTCCCCAAACTAGCTTCCCTGTGGTCGATAACAATAATAAGATTAAATATTCTGTCATTATATCCAATAGAATGAGTTTCTTTGGAATCATGTAATTCTACTTATTTTCTACTGAAGATTTATGCTAAGGTTGATTTTCTTCTGCTATTTATGTGTGCCCGTGTGTTTGTGTGCATGTGAGTAAAAGAAAGAGAGAAAAGCAGGAAGATCAGACACAGACTAAGACAGAGAGAGAGAGAGAGAGATAAATAGAAATCATTGATGGGCTCTGTAATACCAGTAACCACTTGGGTACTAATCCAGAATACATCCATGGAATGTCAATCATTGTCCGTTGTCCATTGTTGGGTGACAAGATTTAGTAGGGCTTTTGGGAAGCTAGCAATGACATCCAGGATCTTGGGACTTAATACTGAGATGTACTGAGTTGTAGACCTAGAGGTCTAAGTATATTAATTTATATTCTTTCTAGGCAGAAGAGGCCAGGAAGTAGTATGGCCCTGATATCAGGTGGCAGCTGGATGGAAGGAGGTAGGAAAGGTAGAAGCAGAATGTGACCAAGAGAAGCCATCAGAGGTTGCTTTCTTTGAAGAGCTGTTTAAAATGAGAAGTCTTCTGTGTTCGGATTTTCGAGAGATGTGCAGACACACTGGGATACGAGTTAGGCTGATGATGAAGGATCACATCAGTGTATATTAGGAAGAGCCAGTATCTCAGTTAAAATGACCTTTCTGACGGACCTAGGGATCTTACGTCAGACACTAGTGAGTAGACTATAACTCAATCTAGCTAGTTGGTGCTACATAAGAGCAAATCAAAGTCCCCTAAGTTCTAGGGTATTGGGAGCATGATAAGTGGCTTTAGCATGGGAAGATTTCAGGAGCTGCTTAGGACAAGATTCTGTAATGCTTGTTTAAAGATAGGTCTCAAGTACCTCACTGTGTTCTATGTCCATCAGGGCCAAAGACTTCCCTTTGGACAAAAATGTGACCCAATCTAAAAAACTGGTATATTTTCTTTGAAACTTAGCTTTAGTACACTTAAGTGAGAAAGAAATAAAAAAGGAAAGGTATGGAGGTCTAGTATTATGGATTTATTTTAGACATATATTCAATGCATACATTTTGATGGCTAAAACTAACATATTCAATTATCTAAAAAGTTACTTAGGAAGTAAACATTGTGTTGGTAATGGCAGGTGGGTGAGGTGATCTAGAATCATGCTGAAGGCTGGTCCATCACTAACTAAATGAAAAGCTTCAAGAGCAAATCATGTAATCATATAATCTCTTGCATAGAAATCTAGAGAATTAAAAAAAATCAAAACCTGGGTAAAGAGAAATAATCTTTCTTTTGACACAAGTTATTTCCTTATATGGCCAGTTGCAGAAAGCTATCCAAGCAAGTGGCTAACTCTTCTATGGAGCAGTAGCTAGTCTTCATTATCTTTTTGAGAATGAGGAAAAACCTCTGTGTTATTTATGCTATACTTTTAACAGACCAAAAATAATAGTCACTTAATGGCTAGAGAGTGGACAAATTAATCACAATAGGCCAGACTCTCATCGCATGCAACCAAATAGATGTTGTTCTCGATTGGATTATGCAGCATAAGAATTTCACTTAATAAGAAGAATTAAATAAATGCTGGAGCAATTTGTATGCTGTTTCTATACATCTAACCAAAATGTTTATATCATTGTACTTCTCCCTACAAGAAACAAGACATTCTCAGAAAACTTTTTTAAAAGTCTGTACTATTTATTTTATATTGCTCCAGTGTTTATGAATTGTCTCATTTTGGGAGTGAATTCTTGCATTCTTTGGGGGAGGGAGGAGAATGTGACGAAAACAGTATTGTTAAGGGAGCTTCATTTAACTGCCACAGAAGGAGTCCAGGACAATGGTACCTGTTATCATGGAGGGGAAGAATTTTGAAAATTAGTCTTTGGCAATGTTAGTTGTATGATACTTTGAGGGAAATATGCACTTTGCTGCTGCTGCTGCTTATTTTGCTAGTAGTTTTTATTTGTTTTGGTCATGTGAACTGGCTGACTAATGAAGTTGAGGAGATTAGGTTTAGTTGGGATAATAAGTTGGAGATAACAAACTGAAGATAGCTCAGAAGATGAGAATCACAGTTAAGTCAAGGTGTATGCTTATAAATATCCCTGTTTTCTCCTGCCAGCTTCATCTCTGTTATCTTGGACAGTAATTTTGCAACACTATCTTAGAGTGATTTACCATCTTTCAGAGCCAAGGTGTGAACCTCCACAACCTTGAAAATGATGGACACTTGCTTTAGACTTCTGTTCTAATGTTTTTTCATTTGAATGCTACTTGTCCTGATTATAGTTCTGTTTGTTTTCTCCATGGGAATTCAAATTTCTCTTCTACTTCTTAATGCAGTCTTTTGTCATTCCCAGTAGATATATGTGGAGACTGAAGCACGAAGAAGCCTAACTAAAAGGCCCAAGGATGCGGAGGTGAGAAATGCAAAAGCAAGATGGGACCTCAGGCATTGTTGAATCTACTCCATGATTTAAACACACTGTGAAAAGCATGGGTAAAGCCTTGCATGTGATTTGCAGAATCACTTTGCTCACACACATGATGGGCAAGCATAGAATGCTATTACTATGAATGAAGTCTGTACCTTGGGTAGTAGGAACTGTGTTGTAGGATTCTCAAGCTCTCACCTCTCTGAAAAGGTATTTTTGGACCTTCCATTCCCAAATATTGATATTGGGAGTCTTTGGATGTGTTGACAGGGAAGAAGAAATGCCGATAACTGAGCTTGATTCTATGAACTTGTGAAAATTGCTTACATAGCACTTGAAGTCTCTGACCCCAAACAACCCCATCTTATAGGTTATTTTTGTAGATCTCTTCCAATAGGATTGGTTCCATTCATCATCTGGAGTAAACACACTTCCTATATTTTTAATAGTCCTGGAATCAGGAAAAAACAACATTAAATGAAACATTTCTTTGAGAGTAAGTGATCCATGTTTCCAAAAGAACATTTACTACAATTCTTGATTCCTATCTGCTCCTAGTCTCATTTTAAACTGTAACAGTTTTTATAAATTACAAATGAATATGTTGAAAAACACCCCATCACATTCTTCTACAGCATCCTCCAGGTGGCAATCGCACGGAGGAAAAGGCTAATTTTGCATCCAGACAGATGCTCTTTTGGTTCTCTGAATGACATTTTCCTAAACAAACTGCTGAGTGCCTCAGAAATGCGACCTGTGATGTCTGACACAGGTTGTTTAGAATCCACACCAAATAGATTGCTATCCTCATCAGATAAGTGTTGATGCACTCTGCTTAATAGAATGGGTTTTTTTTTTATGAGATCAACTTAAGAGAGAATTGGAAAATATTTATGTTCTCTTACTTCTATCTCTACCCATGCTAAATGAATAAAATTTAATCAATACTTAAAGGTCATTGGGCAGAAAAAGGTTCTGATGCTAGCTGCTAACATTTTTTTTCATGAGAAAAATACAGCATATAAACCTAGAATAGTGGCAATAGGAGTTCTTATATTATTTCCTTTGATTTCTTTTCCACCTGAGTAATATTCTATGCCCCAGAACTTAATGCTCAAGCCTAAGTTGCTTTGTAGGTAGTAATGTGATTTAGGCCCACTCAACAATGCGAACAAATCATGTGTGGAAGTCAAATGTGAGTAGCTTCCTCATCAGAGTGATATCTGTGTGAGCTAATCATAGAAAAGTAACCTTGGAAATCAATTAATCAACAAAATAGTAGATTTTGGAAATCCAAATCAGATATAATAGAAAAATAGGGCTCCAAAACCTATAAAATTATCAAGGAAGAGCCAAGCAAAAATGATTCACATGTATAATCTCAGCTACTCAGGAGGCAGATATCTAGAGCACTGTATGCTAAGACCAGTCCATACAAGAAAGTAGGTAAGATAATCCTTTCCAAAAGCAACAACAAAAAACTAGGCATGGTGGCTCACACCTCGTTATTCAGGAGCCTACATAGGAGAATTCTTATCCAAGTCAGTTCAAGCAAAAGATGGGACTTCCTACATACACAAAAAGGCAAAATATGGCTGGGAGGCAGGGCTTAAGTGGTTAAATACCTGCCACGCTACCATGAGGTCCTGAGTTTAAACCCCAGTATTATCACAAAACAATGTGTCAAGATGACTCTAAATGGTCTGTGGGTTAACATTAATTCAACTCCCTATGTGTCAGGCTGTTCTAGTCCTTAGATACATCAGTTAAAGAAGCCATGGAACCTGGCCCACACTGAGCTCCTCCCACAGCATGGTTGGGCCACAACTGCTTGTAAGTATCATCAAATTTAGTCTTCATCTGCCAGCAAGGACACAGAATTACAGAGATGAGGTGATTGTTCAGGGCCACATAGCCAGTAATTTGTACTGTAAAGATCATGTTTCAAATCTCTTTATAGTATATTGTTTAGTCACTGGCCTTAAAATGTGTGAAACATTGCTGGGGTGCTAGTGACTCACGTTTGTAAATTCTACCTAGTCAGGAGGCTGAGATCTGAGGATCACATTTTGAAGCCAAGCTGGGCAGAAAAGTCCCTGTGAGACTCTTATCTCCAATTAACAACTCAGCAACTGGAAGTGGAGCTGTCATCAAAACGGTAGAGAACTAGGCTTGAGCAAAAGAGCTCAGGGACAGCACCCAAGCCCTGAGTTCTCAGCCGCACAACTGACAAAAAAAGAGTCAAACACTAACTCTACCACATAAATAGGAAGATTGGGTCCAGTGAGACAACCTGACCAATTTGGAGTTTGACTGTGGTTCATGGGGCTACATCATCTCTCACTATGTTAGTGCCTGCAAACTTAGACAGAGACACAACGCTTATATTCCAGTATTAGAACAAAAACTTTCAATAGTGAAATGATAGGTCTCAAATATAAAACTTTCTTTGTGAGTTGAACTTGATAATCCCAATAATAAAAAATATATTACTTGTGCTATTTAGAAAAACAACTAAGTAATTTACATGAAAATTCAGTTTATACCTCATTTTTTTCTCAGATACTCTTTCTAGAGAACTCATTTAAAAGCAATTTCACTTTTTTTTGTTTTTGTTTTTGTTTTGTTTGCCCGTCCTGGGCCTTGGACTCAGGGCCTGAGCACTGTCCCTGGCTTCTTTTTGCTCAAGGTTAGCACTCTGCCACTTGAGCCACAGCGCCATTTCTGGCTGTTTTCTATATATGTGGTGCTTGGGAATCGAATCGAACCCAGGGCTTCATGTATACGATACAAGCACTCTTGCCACTAGGCCGTATTCCCAGCCCAATTTCACTTTTTAAAAATGATATATTCTAAATGTTTATAGTATTTAGCTTGTTTGGAAAAAACCCAGGTAAATGAAATAAATAACTTATAAGGTGTCAGTAACATTATTAGGATGGATGAGGACTTTAAGAAATGACCACGGGGGGCTGGGAATACGGCCTACTGGCAAGAGTGCTTGCCACGTATACATGAAGCCCTGGGTTCGATTCCCCAGTATCACATATATAGAAAATGGCCAGAAGTGGTGCTGTGGCTCAAGTGGCAGAGTGCTAGCCTTGAGCAAAAAGAAGCCAGGGACAGTGCTTAGGCCCTGAGTCCGACCCAGGACTGGCAAAAAAGAAAAAAAAGGTAATTCATTATTTCCCTACTCTATTACTTCTTTCTTTTTCTTTATACACAAGCTGCAAGTTAATAGAAAACAGGAGCATTGTGTGTGTGTGTGTGTGTGTGTGTGTGTGTGTGTGTGTGTGTGTGTACTCAGGATATTACATTTGTGAATCTACAGATTGATTATTTTATTCAGCTTATTTGGATTTCAAGAACTCAGGAAACATACTTAACCCTTAAGCATATGGGAATAGGTCATATAACATAGTCAGAAACCCCTCAAAACAAATTAAATATAGCCAGGTGTGAGGGAAAATAAATTCCATATGCTTAAAAATTATTTGAGGAGATAGAATTTCACTGGAAAATATAAATGGAATCTAGGAGTACTTTCACTAAAAGGCTTATTAAACTGTAACATGTCTAATATCCAGTATATATGTGAGAAGAGAATGAAGGTGTCATTGTAGCATGAAATATCACTGAATACATATTCAAAGTACTGTGTTCAAAATATACATATACCCTCATTTGCTCAAAGTAGGTTCTTTTTCTTCCTGGGTTAGAATATTATTTGAGTCATTGTAAAATTTCTGGAGCCATAGTGAACCTTCCATAAGCTTCTTTAATTCAGAGAGGTAGTAATGTGTTCAAGATCTGAGGAAGTAAATGGAATCCTTCTTCCTCCATTTAAAGAATAGCTCTCTGAATGCTTGAGTTCATGAGAGGGGCTTCACATGGATAAATGTTTCCTATGACATAGCCAGCTTAAAAAGTGCTATTGTTGTACTCTTTGGACAGAAATGAGTATGTGAGGATTTATTAACTCAATTTCCCTCAGCCTGTCACTATCAAGACTTGAATCCAGGTCTATTGTCACAAGGGACTCCTACTGGGTCATGCTGCCCCCTAATGGTCAGAATCATAAGGAAATGAAGCAAGTACTGAAAGCAGGCCCAGATAGGAAGAAAGGAGAGAGTTGAGGATATACAGTGGTTGACTGCTGCGAGGAGTGTTGCAGATATTCAAATGAAGTTACTTGGCTATATTCTGATGGATAAATTATTTCTTGCTGCCTTGGCCAGTCCCTATCCGCTGGTAGATTTTGGTCATTTGAGCATGTAGTTATATTCCAATTCTCTAGGGAGGAAGTCTGAATTGTGTGGGGATTAAGTGAAGGTCCACAGGTAAGATAGCTAGTGAATTTAAAGGCAAGTGTTGCCAACCCTAAAGGCTGTGCTTCACCTTGTGAGTGTGTTTTTTTTCCTTTTACCAATCCCATAAGGAATGTGTAAAACTATCTGCCTACACGCTACAAATGAGTCATGCTCAGCAAAATACACTAAACTCACTGCAATCTATTCTAAACATTTTCTTTCTAATTCTAATCAGCTCCTGAGTCATTTCATTTTACTCAGCCTGAGTCTCTTGTAAGAGGGTAATCAGAATGGCTTCAAGTGGCTCCTCTTGGGAGTAAATGTACACAAATGGGAGGAAGGCATGGCTAGCATCAAATTTCTCCACACCTCCTTACTTATCTACTTCTGGCCTAGGACAACTTCTTTGAGGCCAAGGTATGGGAATAAATTTGTAAACATATTTTACAACAGGTTAACTGTTTGGGCCAAAAGTATTTACAGGGAAAATCTATAAAATACATTCTTAGGATAATATTGGGGACACTACATAAAGCAGTTGTTTTTCTTTCAATGATGGCATTCTGAGCTCATATTAATTTGTACCAAGTAGACAAAGAACTTCTGAGAAGATGTTTGGCAGCTGAAGGAATGACTCTCATTGGTTTAGACATGAAGTATTCCTCCAAAGGCTACAGTTTGGCCTCTCAGCTGGAACTACTGTTTTGGGATCCTAGCTGATGGAAGTTGGTCATTGGGGCTTGTATCCTTAGGGCTTGTATCTGGTCCCAGGCCTCCCCTGGCTTGCAGTCTCTGTTTCTTACTGTCCAATAGGTGAGTGGTCTCTGCCACATGCTCCTGCATCCTGGGGTTTTGTCTTACTATGGACTCAGAATCGGTAGAGTCAAGATGCCTCCAAGATACCCATGAGACAAAATAAATCCTTCCTCCCTTAAGTTGTTTTTTCAGGCATTTGGTCACAGCAATGAGACACTGATGAATGTATTTAGCAAAATACCAATTACCTGTGACTTTCTACATCTTTCCCCATATTGCGGTTATGATGTAGGTTGTATCTATCCAAAGTCATTTAGTGACTTAGCATAGACCCCAGGCCAATATTGTGCTCTAGACCTAGAAGGGGGTGTATATTTGGATGTACATGTGCTTTTTTTTGTAATGAATCAATAAAAAGACTAACTGAAAACACCTTGAGTGGTGATCGATTCTTGCAGTTTCTTCCTCCCAGAGAAAGATTCTCTAACTAGCCAATTTGTAGGTAAACTAAGGTTAAAGTTAGCCTTAGGGCCTTCCCTCCACTCCCCCACTCCTTTTGTTTTTCTTTAAATATCTATCCTGGGGCTTGAACTCAAGGCCTTGGTGCCATCCCTAAACTTTGTTGCTCAAGGCTAGTAGTCTATCACTTAACCCACAGTTCCACTTCTGGCTTTTAGTTTTGGTGGTTAATTGGAGATAAGAGTCTCAAAAGCTTTCCTTCCCAGATCTCAGCCTCCAGAATAGCTAGAATTATAGGCAGATACTTTTATGAGCAGGTACCATCCTCAGTTTAAGATGTGTTTTTCCTTCTTCTCTCACTCTTTGCATCATCCATCACAACTGCTCAACTCTGGTTAACTTCACGAGGAAATGATTGATGCAGTTCCACCAAATCCCACACAGAGGAAGGTTCAGCACTTGTTTATTCTCCACATTAAAGAACTTGCCCTCTTAAAACTTTAAACAAAGGATCTTAAAAGCTCTGTAAAAAGTTATTTTGTTTGTCTTGCTTGGATTAGCTACTTTCAAATGATCAAAAAGAAATTATTGGAAAGGCAAGAACAGAGGTGACAATCTTATAAACACAGAGACTTACGCACTATAAATACAAATACAAGAAAAACTATTAGTGAGAGCTGAGAAAGGAAGCAGGTTGTAGAACTGTTTCCCAATTTTCAAGGTACATCTTTGCATTAAATTAATTGTGGGGTTTATAATGCGAATTACTCAAAGAAGAGAATATCATCTGAATAACATAATATCATTTGAAAAGTGATATCCAAATTTAAATGCTGATGCTTTCTGGAGTGCTAGGTTCATTATTTCTCCTCGCCCAGAAGCAAGATGATGGTAAACCATTGTGCAAGAGCTAGAGGGACCAATCATGGGTCATTGTGCTACAATACTCTTTTCTCCTCAACATCCATCCCATTCTCAGGCTGGGAAGCCAATACATAATAGACTAATAGGTGTCTGAATTTTTATTCATTCAAAAATATAAATAACAGTCTTGTTATTTATATCTTAAAAGAAATATGCCATATATTACATATAATTTTGAGATGCATCAGTTTCATCAGCATCCTGTTTCCTAAAAGAATCCCCCACCGGCCCATACTCTCTTTGCTCTTTTGTTCCTCATATTTCTTGCATGAGTCAATCCAGAAGCTGCTTCTTAGCAGGTGTCAGATTAGCTTCTATCTGCTATGGTCTCTTCACTGGAACCCAGGTAATCCTTCTAAAATGTGAGTCAGAAGGATGGAAATTAGGGAAGGAAAATCTGAACAAACTACCAAGAATAAATTTGTCACATCCTTATTTAATTTAATTCAGTGGCTTCATTTCACATTCAAACTAAGGTCCATTCTGCTACTAATTTAAAGGCTTTTAAGACAGAATTTTCAAATATCTTGGCCTTAGGCCCCAGTCTTATTTCTTACTACTTCCTTCTTACATCAGCTTTAGCATTTCCAAGGATAGACCATGTCCTGTCTAAGAGAGTGTGCCTACTGCTTCTTCTATTTAAAGCTTGTTACCTTTTCTTTTTCCACTGCACACTTCTACTTGCTTTTCAGATACAGATGGATTGCTGGCTTTTGCAAGATCTCCTTAATACTCCTCACACCTTAGGTAGTCAAGTCAACTTTGGTGCTTCCAGAAAAAGAAATTGGGCATAAATATCTTATGGTACTTCTTATACAGCATTATCCTTATTTACTTTACCTCTACCAAGAAGCATCACCACTATGAGCAAAAGTGTGGACTCTCTTATACTTGATACTCAGAGCTTGATGTTCATAGCCTGAATGAGTGAAATAATGATTATGTAAAGGATAGTTCATTATCTGTGAGTTTCTAAAAGTTCAGAAGGAAAATTTTCATCCTTTTTTTTTTCCAGAGCTGAGGGCCAAACTCAGCACCTTGTACTTACCAGGCAAGTGCTCTTCTACTGAGCTGAATCCCCCCAACCCATTTTATTATCTGATAGTCATTCTTTCTTTTATTTTTCCCAGTGCTGGGGCTTGAACTTAGGGCCTGGACACTATCCCTGACCTTCTTTTGCTCAAGGTGAATGCTCTACCACCTGAGCCATAGCTTTACTTCCAACTTTTTGGGGAGCAGTTTATTGGAGATAAGAGTCTCACAAACTTTCCTGTCCAGGCTTGTTTTTAACTGCATTCCTCAGATCTCAGCCTCCTGGGTAGCTAAGATGACAGCTGTGAGCCTCCAGGGCCTGGCTGCAATCTTACTTTTGCAGTAAACCTTGTTTGGTTTTTCTTAGAGTAACTTAAATGAAGCTCTTTCTGAACCAGGTAAAAAATAATATATTGGTAAACTAACATTGCTATTAGATTATAAGATTTAGGCATAGAAAACAAAGCTTTAAAAACTTTTAAAAATTGATGCAGCATATTTCCAGATGAATTATGTGCTTTGGGCTTTAAGGCTATTTTGCACTGACAGATCCAGAGAGGTGTACAGCTTTCCTGGAATGGCAGAAGTAACAGCATGAGGGGAAGAACTAAAACCCAATTCTTTCTTTCTGTTTTCCACAAGGCTGAAAGCCTTAGGGAGTCTTTGTAGAGGAAGAAAGAGAGCACCAAGATATTAGAATAAACAAAAGGAAGTCATCCCACTTACAACTTCAAAACAGATAAGTTAGACTTCACAGTTGAAGCCTTATAATAGGTCAGGAGAGAGTGGCAACAGATTTGCATGGTAATGAAGGAAAAAAAAACTTCCAATTTAACACATGTGGTTATGTACACAAGAAGAGAATATATTTGAGCTCAAATATTGAGTAGATATTTCTCTGCTTATTTTCAGCCACACATAATATTTTAAATTGTTGCTTTAAACTAAGCCTAGGATGGGCCCAGGACAAATACGAGTCTTTGATAATAACATGTTCCCTTCGTAAGTCTAAGTTGGCCTCAGTTTTATTTTCAGTAGTGTTCCATTGGTAGCTCCTACCAATGGATTAATGGAAGCAAATGAAATGAAATCAACTTGTCACTCTTACTTCTAAAGAGATGCTTACTAGACTTACATTAATAGTTTTTTGTTTCACTAATGTTGACATCTCTCCTCAACTTCATGATGATTGGTGGGATGAGAAAGGCCAACAAATGAGGATTTATAAAACTCTACTTTTCTTTTTTGTCTTTATATATTTTATATTGTTATTATAAAGGTATGTATAGGAGGGTTACAGATACATAAGTCAGGTAATGGGTACATTTTGTTTTGGACAATGTCACTCCTTCCCTAACTCTTTCCCAGTAAAACTCTACTCTTAGTTCCACAATATAAACTTGCCAGGATTCTCTAGAGAATAACCACTCGTCTGTATACACATAGGCATACATGCATGTAGAAATATACACAGACACACCAACACAGGAGAGGGATGAAAAGCAGTACATGCAAGCCTTGTTCATAGTACACAGACTTGAATGTTAATTGAGTTAAAAAAAAACACTTCTATGGAAACATAGACTAGAATTTGACCTAACATCTGAACACCACCACTCAGTCAAATTGACATTTAAAATTGACCATCATAAATTCTATTGGCTAGAAAGAATTATACCCATGTTATAATTTCTTCTTCCCTCTCTCCTTCCCTCTCTTTTTTCCTCCCTCCCATACTCCTCTATTTCCTCTCTTCCTTCCTGTATTTCCTATGTGCCATATACTATAGAACAAAGAATACAATGGAGGATTTGATAATTCCCAAAGGTATCCTTTACATAGACTAAAATTCCAGTGGTGGGTTGATGAAAGTGAGTAATAGGGTGGTCAAAATTTTCATGCAAAATACATCTTATATTCCTTTTTTATTTAAAACAGTCTCTACAAAGTACTTCTGAGATCCATGACTTCTTCACTAATAGCAGGGTATTACTTTACTCGAATAAACATGTATCTTCTGGTTGAGATTTTTTGGAAGACTTGTCCTCCTTGCTTATTTTCTCTCCTTTAGAATCACATACATGCCAGCTTTCCTTACACACTAAGATGGCAGGTTTTTTTTTCTTTCTGTTTAATCCTTTGTACTGATGTAGAAAGGCATAACAACTATGACAAGAAATGCTTTTATTGTGGCTGAACACACATACCATAAATTTCCCCATCTAACCATTTTTAAAGGTCATAGGCATTAAGTACGTTGTGCAATCATTACCAACACTCATTTCCAGGGAATTCTTTTCTGTTTGTGAAACTGAAACTCTACACTTATTACACAATACTGCCCTATTCTTCCCTCCCCCCAGGCCTTGGTAAAACACTGTTTTACTCTCTGTCTGAGTTCAACTATACTAGTTACCCCCACAGAAGTGAAAACCTATGACAGTTGTCTTTTTTTGTGCTAGTTAAATGGAATTAGCACATTGTCCTTAACATTCTTCCATGATGTGGCAGATGTTAGAATTTTCTTCCTTTATATTATAATATGTCACTGTACTTACATGCCATGTTTGGTTTATAAATTCAGCCATCAATACTCAATTTGGTTGTCTTTCTTCTTTGACGGTGGTGTAAAATGTGGATGTACAAACATCTCTTTGAATCCTGAATCAGTTCTTCGAAGTATATACCTACAAGCAGAATAATTGGGCCATACAGATATTCTATTTTTAATTTAATAAGTACATCTTAAAAAGCCTTAATTCATATTTTCTCAGTTAAACATTGTTTATCAATTATTATATGATTCCAAAGAAGAGATTCGGCTGATAACTTTGGCAGGTCATGTATGGGAGGGAAAGAGGTGGGAGGGGGGTGGGATTGCAACACCACAGTAGTGGCCGTAGTGAAGTAAACTTTGGAGATGTAGGTAAGAGCTAGTGGTCCTTGTAGGAAAATTTTAGCAAGAAGAAGCACAACTTATAGAGTTGGACATCAAGTGGCCCTATGTTTATTGGATAAGTCACAGTTCACCAACATTGTAATGTGGATAATAATGGCAATATGAGCTCAGAGCAGGTTGTGATCACAGGTAGAGCCATGCCAAGGGAAAAATAGAGTACAAGTTCCCCAACTATAGATACTAGCATGCCAAGCAAACAGAGCACACAACCATGGCAGAGAATAATAGCAGGGAGCACAATTGAAGAATATTTAGCAGAAAGATAGTTGAAAGCTAAATTCATGGGCTCAGCTATGGTTTCCTACTCCCTCAGGGAAAACTTTATGAAGAAAGGTTAGAATAGTTATATTAATATACTCTATCATTATTTTTGGTGTTGAGGATTGAACCCATAATTTCACACAGGCTAAGCATGAGCTGTACTCCTGTGCTTTCCGAGAACAGTGACAGTGTAGGAACAACTCTTCCTTGCAAATCTGAGTTGTAGTATGACCAAATCATGATGATGATAAATAAATGACTTGTAGATTTCCTTAAATACCGATAACTCCATGGTTGGAGAATTAAAGAAAATGCAGTAAACACACTGAATTAAAATACATAAATTTATAGAATAACTCAATAGTAACCCACAGAATTTTGTTTGTATGAGGGGACTTGGTGTGAGAGTTTTTTCCCTTCCTGCGCAGAAGATTTGGTGTTTGCTCTGTGAAGATCTCATTACCATGATTATTTAGAAGGAATGTGTTCCTTCTAAAGGGGAGTGAGGTATATAAATTACTGGGTTTTGCCGAATGCCACAGGCAATCAGGCTATCATTGAGGAAAATAGCTTAATCTACTGCAGAATGGAGTTGGCTACCTCTATGAATCATGATAGTTGTAGTTACACTGACCAGATGGAAACACTAGAAGAGTTATTGAAAGTGCTCAGGAAATGACCTCAGGAGGAGGCAAATTGGAATGGAATGAGCAATGACCCCAAGAAGAGGTGAGAAAAACTTCCATATCTAGTGGTGCATGAAAAATCAGAGACTTCTTTTTTCTCTTGAAGGCAACAAATAGGCCAAAGCCTTTATGATCATAATATTTTTATTTTTTGGGGGGGGGGTACTGGAGTTTTGTTCTTCTGTGGTACTAGGGTTCGAATTCAGAGCCTCACAAGGCAGTCACTTTACCAGTTTAGCTATACCCTTTGTCATCAGAGTGTATTTTTAAAATTTGAACTTATTTTACATTTTAAAAATGAGAGTGTTATGTATATAAGATTTACATGATCTTGATGTCTTGCTCTACATATGAATAATAAACTGAATACTACCATCAATCTAATTAATATGTTTGTGTCTTTTAGTCAATGTATGTTCATATGCAATGTGAATACTTAAGGTTTATTCTCAGCAGATTTCCAAAATACAATATGGTATTATTAACTATAGTCATCATATGGTACATTCAATCTGTAGAATTTATATTTCAGTATGTCAAGAAACAACAATTTAATGGAGCAATAATAATGCTCCTTCATTGTAATCAGTGTTGCTCAGAAATAAGGAAAGATTTCCTTACTAGTCTACCTCCAGTGCATTTGTATTGGTTATTGGTCATGTCCAACCAGTTAGGAATGAAAATTCTATAAACATGCTTTAAAGTTCTTATTTAGTTATTAGGGAGTAGAAGAAGGTATGTTAGAAACAGTCAATCCCTGGCATATCCTTCCTGTTAGGCTTATTATTTTATGATAATGAAGCTTTTCATCAATGATAAGGCCACTAACATGGTGGAGAGGTTTTGCTCACTCAGCAAATACTTTCTGAGTAGCTGATACATTTTAAGTATTACTACAAGTCCTGAACTATAGCTGACAATGTGGCACACATCTATACTCCCAACACGTGGGAAGCTGATGCAGAACTGACAACTGGAGGCCAGCCTGGGCCATATAGTGAGACTCAGTCTCAAGAAAAAAACAAACACAAAAACAAAGCCAAATCAAACCAACAACAAAAAAGCCTGGAATATATTGATGCCCTGAAAAAACTTCATCTTTCCTTTCTTCTGAGGCTTTCCCAAGTCTTTTCTACCACACATATGGATGGAATGATAAACACTAATAAAACCTTGTCTGGCTGAGTGAAGAGAAGAACAGTGGAAATGTAATTAATAATATTAAATAAATATATGTGAAAATGGAACTTGGAAAATTTAAGGGGTAGGTGGGTTTGGGAGAGATCAGTGAGAATGATGAAAGGGTTGACAGGCAAGATTCATTGACCTCATAAACTGGCATGTTGAATTGAAATTGCTTTGTACAATTACTTAAACATATTAATAATAATATATTAACATAACATGTCTGGTAACCAAGTATCTTATCTGACAGATGGATTTCTTCATCCTTCCAAAACTGAAACTTCATTTTGCCACTAACTTAAGATAAAGAAAAGTTTTCAGATATTTTCATCTCAGATTTAGTATTTATTGTTGTAAAATTTAGTGCATGTGGATATATAGGCAAGTCAGTTGTGGGGAAGTCATGTAGTATGAATGTCTTTGAACTAAAAGCTGTGATTTAAATTTGTCAGTGTAGGAAATTATACAATAAGATGGATAGAATGATTAGGACAAAGAAGTCATGTCTAGAAAATGTCATACAAGCTTTTTACATTTCCTGGGCATAATGGCAGCCTATATTCTTCTCAAGCTTAAGAATAAAAAGATTAATCTACTTTTAATCCATGTAGTGTCTTCTTTCTTTGTTTTAAATGCATGCAAAATGAATTCTTCCCAGCATGTCATTTATATCTATCAAAGTAACCAGTTAGTTTATTCTGTATGTACTTTTCACTATTACAAATGGTACTGCTCCAAGTATTTTTATTATACACCGAAATGTATATACTTTTCATGCTGCCTTCACAGAATAGATTTTTAATAAGTAGATTTTTGGATCAAGGATAAGTACATTAAATTATATTTATCAAAAGTACAGCTCTATTATTGGGCTAAATCATACTTCCATGTACAATATGAAAGAAAACTGATTATAGCTACCTAACCTAGCCTAAAGGGTCAAATTAAAATAAAACAAGCCGTATTGGTTTTATTTGCATTTCTTTAATTATTAAAGAATTAGCATTTTATATGTTTTTGATCATCAGTATTTTTTACTTTTATGATTTTTAAAATTATTCTCTTTCCTCCTTAGGCTCATAGTCCCATCTTTAAAATAATAATCTACCAAACATATTAAACAATCTCACAACCTCTTTTTAGTCTTATAAAAATCCTCTGAAATGGTTACATTTTATTGCCTTTATTTAAGAGAGAAGCTGAGCCAGCTTTCTTAAAGCAAGCTAATTGTGGAGGCAGTTACAAAATCCTGGCTTAATTCCCTCCCTTTTGCTTCCCCTTTTTGCTCAGATGCCTATCAACTATCCTACATTGCTAACACCCTTAGCCATAGCTATAATTGAACATCAAGACAATCCCATAAAACAAGAGAAGTGACATGGGTGACTTCAAGTGAAAAGCAGCTCAGTTCCTAGAGATGTACTTTATGCGGCTGCTGGAAGCCTGAAAAATGGTAAGGATACTCTTAAAACAGAATGGAAGAAATGGACTTCTCCAAATGGTCTTTGGAAAGTGAGCTGTCTCTTGGGTCTGCCTTACCACTTGTACTTATTTGGTGTCACATATGAGCTACTTAGGTAAGAGTTCAAAGTCAAAGAAACAAATTTGAAAGGTTCAAGTCATAGTTCACAGCATTGCCTTTTATATGTGAGTTGGGCTGATTTAGAAAGCATTTAAAGTCTCAATTTCTAAATAATATGTAATACCCAAAGGGCCCAAGAGTGTTCATGTTTTGAAGAATTTGGTGGTTATATGGAAGAGAACAGATCTAAACTGATCTAAATTCTAAGCTATTGAACAAGTGCACTGTTGAAATAGAGGAGAGAGATAAAAATACTTACGGCTCCTTTATCAAAGATTAAGTAGGCATAGTTCTGTGGGTTCATTTCTGGGTCTTTAATTCTGTTCCATTGGTCTTCAGGCCTATTCTGGTGCCAATACCAAGCTGGTTTTATTACTACAGCTTTATAATACAGCTTGAAGTTGGGTATTGTAATTCCTTCAACACTGTTCTTTCTGCTTAGGATTGTTTTTGCTATTCTGGGTCTTTTATTGTTCCATATGAATTTCTGGATTGCTTCCTCTATTTCATTAAAAAATGGTGTTGGGATATTAATGGGTATTGCATTGAATTAGTACATAGCCTTTGGCAATATTGCCATTTTGATTATATTAATCCTCCCAATCCAGGAGCATGGGAGTTTTTTCCATTTCCTTAGTTCTGACTTAATTTCGTTTTTCAAGCTTTTAAAATTCTCATCAAAGAGGTCTTTCACTTCTTTGGTTAAGGTTATTCCTAAGTATTTTATGTTTTTTGGGGCTATTGCAAAAGAAGTTGTTTTCCTGATTTCAGCCTTGATCTTCGGGTCGTTAGCATAGAGAAAGGCCGTTGATTTTTGAGGGTAGATTTTATATCCTGCAACTTTGCCAAAGTTTTGGATCAGCTCTAGTATCTTAGGGGTAGAGTCTATGGGGTTCTTTAGGTATAGGATCATGTCATCTGCAAAGAGAGAAAGTTTAACTTCATATTTTCCTATTCGGATCCCCTTTATATTTTCTTCTTGCCTAATTGCTCTGGCTAGGAATTCTAGTATTATGTTGAAGAGTAGGGGAGAGAGTGGAAATCCCTGCCTTGTTCCTGATTTTAAAGGGAATGACTTTAGTTTTTGACCATTTAGAGTTATGCTTGCTGGTGGTTTGTCATAAACTGCCTTGATTATATTCAAGAATATTCCCTGGAATCCCAGTTTTTCCATGGCTTTTAGCATAAATGGGTGCTGGATTTTATTGAACGCCTTTTCCGCATCCAGAGATATAACCATGTGGTTCTTCACCTTGCTTCAGTTGATGTGGTGGATTACATTAATTGACTTGCGTATATTGAACCAACTTTGCATCCCTGGGATGAATCCAGTTTGATCATGGTATATACTTTTTTTGATGACCTGTTGAAGTTGATTGGCCAGAATTTTGTTGAGAATTTTTGTGTCTATGTTCATCAGGGAAATCGGTCTATAGTTCTCTTTCCATCATGAATCCCTGCCTGGTTTTGGGATGAGGGTTATACTGGCTTCATAGAATGTGTCTGGTAGTGAACTTTGTCTTTCAATTTCATTGAAGATTTTCAGAAATATTGGTGTGAGTTCTGTTTTGAAGGCCTTGTAGAATTCTTCTGTGAATACGTCTGGTCCTGGGCTTTCTTGGATGGGAGATCACTTATTGCCGTTTCTATGTCAATGCTGGATATGGGTCTGTTCAGAAGGTTTAAATCTTCATGGTTGAGTTTGGGGATATAAGAATGTCCTATATCAAGAAAACTAACAATAATAAATGTTGGAGGGGATGTGGCCAAAAGGGAACCCTACTTCATTGTTGGTGGGAATGTAAACTGGTTTAGCCACTCTGGAATGCAGTACGGAGATTCCTTAAAAGGCTAAACATAGAGCTCCCCTATGACCCAGCAACCCCACTTTTGGGTATCTACCCAAAAGACTACAACAAGAACACACTAAAGCCATCAGCACAACAATGTTCATTGCAGCACAGTTTGTCATAGCTAAAATATGGAACCAACCCAGATGCCCCTCAGTAGAAGAATGGATCAGGAAAATGTACATATACACAATGGAATTTTATGCCTCTATTAGAAAGAATGACATTGCCCCATTCGTAAGGAAATGGAAGGACCTGGAAAAAATTATACTAAGTGAAGTGAGCCAGACCCAAAGAAACATGGACTCTATGGTCTCCCTCATAGGGAATAATTAGTGCAGGTTTAGGCTAGTCACAGCAGAGGATCACAAGAGCCCAATAGCTATGCCCTTTTGAAAGCATAAAATGATGCTAAGTGAAATGAACTCCATGTTATGGAAACAATTGTTATATCACAGTTGTAACTACTTTCAACGTCCCATGTGTATCTGTAGCTTCTATTATTGATGATGTTCTTGTATCACCTTCCTGTGGTTGTACCTACACTATCTCTGTAATCTTATCTTAGTATATTGGAAACTGTGTATACTGGTATTGTAAGCAGGAAATTGAAAGGGAATACCAAATTTGAGAGACACAGGGTAAAGACAAACAACTACAAAAGCAATACTTGCAAAACTGTTTGGTGAAAGTGAACTGAACACCTCAGGGGGGGAAGGGTAAGGGGGAGGGGGAGGGGGGGTATGAGGGACAAGGTAACAAACAGTACAAGAAATGTATTCAATGCCTAACGTATGAAATTGTAACCTCTCTGTACATCAATTTGATAATAAAAATTTGAAAAAAAAAAAAAGAAATGAACTCCATGTTATGGAAACAACTGTTATATCACTGGTGTAATTCCTTTCAACATGCCATGTGAAATCGTAGCTTCTATTGTTGATGATCCTCTTGTATCCCCTTCCTGTGGTTGTACCTGCACTATCACTGTATCTTATCTGAGTACATTGGAAACTGTGTATACTGGTATTAGAACTAGGAAAGTGAAAGGGAATACCAAAATCAAGAGACACAGGCTAAGAAGACAAATGACTACAAAAGCAATACTTGCAAAACTGTTTGGTGTAAACCAACTGAACAACTCATGGGGGGAGAGAGCAGGGGGAGGGGGGAATGAGGGAGGAGGTAACAAACAGTACAAGAAATATATCCAATGCCTAAATATGAAACTGTAACCTCTCTGTACATCAGTTTGACAATAAAAAAATACTTATGGCTTTGTTTAGATAAAATAATGGTTTGTCAAAGCCAAGGATAGTGTTTCTGAAATTTTTTCACTTCTAATCGTGTGTAAAATATATCCTTTTATGAAAATATAAAAAAGAAAAGGTATTACTATTTTACAATAGTTTAAATAAACTGAAAATGAAAAAAAATTATAGCACTTTAGAATGACGTGTGTATATGCAAGTGTGTGTGCACCATGTATACGTATGCACTAACTATCAATAAACTTAAGGAAATTTCCTTTGGGAAAGAGGGAGTGATGCCAGAAATAATTGTTAAATACAGAGTGGTTTCAGGAAATATTATTAACTAAAAATTGCCCTTCAGACATATATAAATATTGAGGAAGTCTGAATTCTATTGGGATTTTCATTGCTTAGTGCATAGTATTAGCAAAGAAAGCTGAAGTCTCCCCATTAGCCTTTAGAGTGAGGGCTCAAAGGAAATCTAAACCAGATGAAGTCTGTTTCCTGAGACACAGAGCCAAAGCTCTTGGTGCCGTCCCAACACAAAGGGAATGAACACCCCACCACACTCTGCGTAGTCTGCATGTTCCAAGTCTTGACACGGAGAGAAATGAGTGTTATTTACTCTGGTGACCACTTGGCTGATAAAAAGATATAAGGTCAAGCAGCTGGTTTGAAAACTTAATTTACTATCTTCTAGATTCACATTGTATTTATTTGAGAAGAAAGACTAGCCAAAGGCTCTTATTTATTTTGCTATGACCAAAGCTAAAAGAAGCTAAAGTGAATTTTCGAAGCATCTATTACCTGCTAAATGCACATTACCCATTAGATTGCAGAGTTGTGCTCTGGCCCCAAGTCATTTTGCTGGCAAGTCTGATTAGAGTGAAATTTATTACAGATGAAAAAGAGTGTCAATTTCCAGTGTGGTTGCTCCTCTGAAGTGATTACAAGGGAGGGAAAAGAAAAGCCTATGAGGGAAGTGATAATAGTAACAGTGTTATGCTTAAGAATGTGTCCTTCTAAAATGACACAACTAAAAAGGGTTACTCATTAAGGATTGCCTGTGCTGTGCCAGGCACTGCTTTCTATGGCTAGGGATGAGAAGATGATTAGTATGCATCAATAAGTAGCATTCTTAATTTGGTAAGTAGTGCCTTTCAGACTAAAAAGTTACTTTAGTGGTCAATAACTCCTATTTGAACAGTATGAGTTGTTGGAGAAGTTAGGATAGTGAGATATAAAAATGTAACAAATATTGCCTTGAAGAAGTGGACTTGGGAGATTAAAGTGCTCTGCTTCTAAAGGCTAAGCTTTATCCCCTGGAAAAATACAAGAATTCTCTGCATGCCAAAGATCAAAACGTAATAGCATCTGCCAAATAAATGTTAATTTCTGTGGTAATAACAAACTGACAGGACAGTTGGTTGTGTAGTGGTGGGCAGAAGGGGAGCCCTTCAGGACTGAATAACCCTTGAACTTTAGAATCAGGTGCATCTGGAGGAAGCTCTTACCCCTCAGCCTGAGGAGTAGGGAAAGGACAGTCATAGATGGTGAGGCCAGCCCCAACATCTATGGAGAATATGAATTTAGCATTGCCATCTTGAGATGGGGTGAGTGCCTGTTGACCAGGCTGGCATGGAGAAATCAGTCATTGGAAGACTATGTTTGCCATGGTAGAATTGAGACAAGAAATGCTGACTTTAAAATTCCAGTCCAACATCATTAGTAGGGCCCAGCTTATATTTTTTTATTTAGAGTTATGCGAACATAGAAACAAACCTCAGTAATAAACCTTAGAGGTGGTAGGTGAGCTTAGATAGATATTAGACATGTAGATTCAGTCACATGTTTGAATTAAACATTGTAGAGTCATTCATTCTGATTTTAATGTAATTAGATACAAAAACTCAACCAAGATGGCATTTGGAAGCTACAGTTTCCATATTATTTGGTTGATTTCTGATCACATTGGCTTCTGAGATATTTTGGGTAGAGATTTTTCCAACAGTCAGGAGGGTCCTGAGACTATTTTCTCAGAGGGCACCTTCCATGGTTTTGGTTCAGGGCGGTTTTAGTGGAGGGCTTCTGCAAAGTGTGTCAAATCCACCAAGTGGTCGCTATGAAACTGGCTGCCTAATTCCAGAAAGAACTCCTGAGGTCTGGTTGCCAGAGTTGCTCAGGGTGGCCAACTGCCAGGTAAATGAGAAACATTTAGACTGGCCAGTGCAGGTAGAAAATTAGCCTCTGTATGAGGATTTCCACTCTACCAGCCTAATCCAGCTTTGTTTTGAATACAGCCACAGCCTATTCACCTGATTCTATTTTATGGATGCACATTAACCAAGGAAGAAATTGAAGTTTAGTTGGCCATATTGTCACTTAACACGTCAGTGCCTAAGCTGCTGAATGTCCATAAATAATGAGATCAGTTACTACCTTATTTGGGGCAGATCTGCCTGAATGAGAATGTTGTAATACCACAGAATACCAGGGAAATCAATAGGTTACAGACCTTGAAAATGTGTCTGCCCCCACTAGAATTTTGAGTAAGTGCATAATCTCCTGGGGTTCTAAGTATGCAACTTAAATTCCACAAAAAAACTGCATACATGCATAATGTACCTGATTATACATAGCTTTAGTAACAGTGCACAAAAATGTCTGGTTGATTCTATTCATTTATTAAAATGTAATTGAATCTGCTGGTCTATTTAGTCTGGTAGTAGTAAAATCCAAGGTAAAATGCAGTGAAGTGCTATAGCTGTTTTATCCAATGTTGAGCAACTTTCAACCCTTTTACTATGTTACTATCTCGACATTATCACTTCACTTTGCAAGGTGCATTTCTGCTGCAGAATTTTGTTACACTGAAATATTTAATGAGTTATCAGCAAACACCAAAACTAAAAAGGGCTTTGATTGAATTTCATAAGCTGCTTAAAATGCCTGGGTTCTGAGATTGCAATGTTAATAAAATTCTGTTAATAAAATTCTATCAAGCATATGACAGGTAGGAATTAAGAGCAATCACAAAGATACCTTTTCTACAGTCCTTGAAGTGGAATCTTGTGAAGTTGGTGGTCTCAGTGTCACCTGACATGGAATATCTTCTATTCTCAGCAGGTTCTTCAACCCTTGGGTGTGTGTGTGGGGGTGGGGGGTGTTGCACATTCCAACTCCAACTTGGGAGAAGCAGAGGATGAAGAAAATGTGTTGGTGTTTACTGAAGCAGAGAGAAGTGTATCTTTTGTTGTTCAACGTGCTGAAAGACTATCTGTTCTATCTAAGTATAAAATAGGCCAGGGCTACAAGCAGATTCTCATGCATTGAATCACTCAGATGCACAGATGTTTTGTTTCTCACCGAAATAAATCATTTGCAAGTATTTCTGGTTAGAGGTCATCTCCAGTCATGGGAGGGTCACCTGCACCACAGCCATCTTCCACAGTCTAATTGCCTTGTCCTGGTTACTTTCAGCAGTTAGCCTTGCAAGTTCACTTCTTAAAGTGCCCATCTAAAACTAGTGCATATCGCTTCTGATTACAGAAGTGGTCCCTTTAGTTGTTGGAATAAATGTAGTCAAACTGACCCAATGTATATATAGGTTTTCTACCCAAGTAGGAAATATAACTCTTGAGAGAGTAGAAAATAAAAGGATTGGTATCAAGATTTTCCATAATACCTGTCTCTAATTACTACTGTAATAAAACAAAATGGGCTTATCCTTTGATGAGTACAAAATTGAACTAGCAGGTAAAGAGTGAAGAAAGGTTTGCTATTTACAGCAAGTAAAGAGCACACTGACAATCACGCTCAAAGCAGTGTCTTCTCCAGAAGGTAAAGGGCTTTATATATTAATAAAGACTTGTGATCACCAGTACAAGTAGGTACATTGCTGGGAAAGCTTAGTGAGAGGTCATAGATCACATGTTCAAAAATGGTGGGTGGAAATGCCCCTGCATGGAGAATTTAGTATTGTAGGGGTGAGGATAACATTTGGTCACCTAAAATGAGTTTCTCAAGTCAACTCCAAAATTGTTGCTGGTTCATTTAAGTTTCTTTGGATGGATATTATATGAAATAACAACAAATAATTTTGAATGACCATTACCAGTTATTTTAATGACACTCCTTTCACTTTGTGACATCTGTAGACCTGGGTTCTTAAAAATATCTGCCAGTGGCTAGCATTATCAGGTGATCTGTTGATTATATGATGAATGTTATATTCAAGGCCAAGAAGCAATGAGTATAAATAACATTTCATATATACATCATCAAAAACCCCAAAAGATTCATTCTTGTAGTCATATATGACACTATTTCCTTACTTTGTAGACAGTGATGGATACTTCATATGCATTCATCCACTAATGGTACCTACATTTTTTAAAGTCCACTGAAGTAACTATAATAGAAACTAGCCCTATTGACAAGAAGAAGAGAGAGGAGGAGGAAGAGGAGAAGGCAGGAGAGAAGGAGGAGGAGGAGGAGGAGGAGGAGGAGGAAGAGGAGGAGGAGGAGGAGGAGGAAAAGGAGGAGGAGGAGGAGGAGGAGGAGGAGGAGGAGGAGGAGGAGGAGGAGCAGCAGCAGCAGCAGCATAGTTCCAAGCAAAGGATCTTTATTTCCTCTACCAGTTTGCAAAAAAATAAAATAAAATAAAGTTAAGATGCCCAGTAATACCTTAAAATATGACTCTGCTTCCAATATACTTTGGTAAATAAAACAAACAAATTTTACTGTGGGTTTTCTAGGACCATGTCTGAGCTCTGTTTCTCTCTTGCCAGCCCAGCCTTTCTATAGGATCTGTCTTCTTATGAGAGATATGGTATTGATTCTTATGTGACTTGCAATATTTGTGCCCGTTCCCCAAGGCTTTCCAGATATATCTAGTCAATGATTTATGTCACCCTTGGGGCAAATAATTCCTTAAAAAAATAGGACATCAAAAGCATGTAGATGAAATGCCCTTTTCCTTTCTGAAGGCTCTCACTAAAGGACAATCAGGGTGGTAGGCCGAAACTAAGTGCCCTGATAAATTCTGTGTAAAAGAACATTCCACATGTCCACTGGATCAGGCAAAGAGAAACTTTTCACACACACACACACACACACACACACACACACACACACACACACACACACACACACATTCTACCTTTCCTTGGATGCAGGTCCTACATGGCACAGAAAATACTAATAATGTCATTACTTTTGTAGTGTTTCTTACTGTGCATAGCAGTAATGTACAAAGAAGTATACTTTGTCCAGCCAGCTTTCAATGGACTGTTCAAGGGGAACGATTGATCCTCATGGACCATCTCTGCCCAGCAGTGTAGTTTGGGTACATTTTCCTCATGGATCTTCCCTTTTTGAGAGTTTATTTCCCTTATTAGCCTCCCTGCTAGTAAATTTCAATAAGCCATAATTTATACAGTCTCCTGGCAACCTGCTCCACTGAACTAGTATAACTAAGTTATAGGCACTACATAGGATTTTTCAGATTTATTGAATGAAATAGACAGTCCAACTAAAACTAAATCTCAGATAAGTAATGGGTAA
This sequence comes from Perognathus longimembris pacificus, assembly GCF_023159225.1. NCBI lineage: Eukaryota > Metazoa > Chordata > Mammalia > Rodentia > Heteromyidae > Perognathus > Perognathus longimembris. The sequence continues at coordinate 69,457,318 of NC_063164.1, forward strand.
TTTTTATCATTATAATCCAGACAGTATCTGGGATAATTCTATATTTTATCTGGCATTATGTCCCATTCCTACCTGTGTATTTGAACCGTAAAAGGCTTAAGTGACCCCAGACAGATGCAAGATTAGAGGCAACACATTCTGACTTCTAAGTTGTATCTTCATTTTTCCATTCATATTTAAATTGAGAAATGCAGGATAAGATTTCCTTATTACTGCGTTTTCTTTCTGCTGACTACATAGAAAAAAATGGACAAAGGGAGAATGAAATAATGTATCAGCACATAAGTTTTCTGATTATACCTGGGGACCTTCAGGCCCTAGAGAAATGGTTAGAGAAACGTTCTGTATAAATGAATTTCTATGGTGGTTAATAAAACTACCTTAAGATATTAGTTAAAATATGGCATCCTAGAAGACAGCTCTCCTTTGGTATCTTTGAGAGGTTGGTTCCAAGGTCCTGAACAGATAACAAAATTTGTAGGTGCTCCAAATAAATTATATAAAATCATGTAGAATTTTCAAATAAGAGGTTCATATCCTTCTGTATACTTTTAATCATCTCTATGTTACTTCCATTTAGTACAATGTAAATGTCATGCGAATAGTGGTTACACTCTGGCTAGGGAATATGATGAGAAAATGTCTGTATATGATCTCTACAGACAAATTTCCTTTTTTTTCCTCCAAGTATTTTCCATCTGCTTTTGGTTACATCTGCAGATGTGGATATTGTGGATACTGAGAATGGATTGTTTTCCATGAAAACATTAAGTACTAAAGATAGACCTAGAACTTCCGGGAAGACGGCAGAGGAACAGCAGAGCCCTAGCTGAGCTCCCTCCAACATCGCAGTTTTCTCACCCCATAGAAACTTTTTTTTCCTTTTTCTTTATTTTCTAATTTATTAGTTAATTAAACACAAATTTTTTGACAAGGTGTGCAAAAAGGGTACAGTTCCATAGTAGGGCAGTGTGTACCTTTCTTGTGATATCTTACACCCTGCTTTTCTTTCCCTTCCCTGGGTCAGGTAGACATATATACAATACACAATGTACCAAGAACATATACAGTAGCCCTGTGGCCTATGCCCAAGAAAATTCGCCTAGGAATTTAAATGTAATGTCGTTATTAGACAATATGTCAACAGTAGTCTTATATGAACGTACATACATAGCTTTTGAGTTATTGTATTCCACTGAGAGGTCAATTTTTGACCTTTATATGTTGAGTAGTTTAGTTTTAGTTACATAATGTTGGGTCACTGACTCAGTCCTGTGGGAAATACCATTTGATAAGCAGTTTTTGGTTTCACAGACCTGGTCTCTACTGTCTCTCAGTCACCCCTTCTTAACAGTTGTATATCAGGGAGATCATGCCCCTGTGTTTTCTGTGTTCTAGGCTTGTCTCACTCAACATTATTTCTTCAAGTTCTGACCATTTCCCTGCAAATAACAATATTTCTCCATTCCTAATCGCTATGTAGTATTCAATTGTGTCTGGGTACCATATTTTTTGGATCTATTCATCTGTGGAGGGGCATCTGGGTTGTTTCCATATTTTGGCTATTGTGAATTGTGCAGCAATAAACATGGAAGTACAAATGTCTTTTTGATATCTTGGGACCTGCTGTTCAGGATAGATGCCTAGGAGTGGTATGGCTGGGTCATAGGGTAGGTCTATATTGAGCTTTTTGAGAAACCTCCATACTGTTCTCCAAAGTGGTTGTACTAATTTGCACTCCCACCAACAATGGAGAAGGGTCCCTCTTTCCCTGCACCCCCTCAAGCATTTGTTGCTGCCTGAGTTCAGAGTATAGGCCATTCTAACTGGGGTGAGGTGGTATCTCAGGGTTGTTTTTATTTGCATTTCCTTTACTACCAGAAATGTTGAACATTTCCTCATATGCTTCTTTGCCATTTTTATTTCTTCTCTTGTGAAGTCTCTCTTTAGCTCCTTGCCCATTTCCTAATTGGTTTATTGGGCTCAGAGGGGCTTAGTTTTTTGAGTTCTCTGTAGATGACAGATATCAGGCCTTTGTCTATTGTTGTGCTGGTAAAGATCCTTTCCCATATGGTTGGCTGTCTTTCTAATTTGGTGGCTATGTCCTTAGCTGTGCAGAAACTTTAATTTGTAGTAGTCTCATTTGTCGAGTCTCTCCCCTATTTGTTGTGCCCCTGGGACTATATTCAGGAAGTTCCTTCCTGTGCCTATAAGTTCTAGCGTTTTTCCTACTCTGTCCTTCAGTAGTTCAAGGATTCAGGTCTGATATTGAGGTCCTTGCTCCATTTTGAGTTCATCTTGGTGCATAGTGATAGGCTTGGGTTTACTTTGCGTTTTCTGCATATGGCTGCCCAGTTCTCTCAGCACCAATAGGTGAAGAGGCTATGTTTATTCTATTGTATGTCTTTAGCTCCTTTGTCTAATATCAGCTGACTGTAAGTGCGGTTTTATTTCTGGATCTTCAATTCTAATCCATTGGTCTTCCGGTCTGTTTTTATACCAATACCAGGCTGTTTTTTGTTATGATGGCCCTGTAGTAGAGCTTGAAGTCTGGTATTGTGATACCTTCTGCCCTACTTTTTTTTACCTAGAATTGCTTTGGCTATTCTAGGTCTTTTGCTGTTCCATATGAATTTATGGATTGCTTTCAGTGAAGAATGTGACTGGGATTTTGATAGGGATTGCATTGAATTTGTATAACAATTTAGGCAATATGGCCATTTTCACTATATTGATTCTGCCTACCCATGAGCATGGGAGGTCTTTCCATCTCCTTGTGTCTTCTTTGATTTCCCTTATTAGATTTTTATAGTTCTCATTAAATAGGTCCATCACGTCCTTGGTTAGGTTGATCCATAGGTACTTTATTCTTTTTTTGGCTACTGTAAATGGAATTGTTTCCATAATTTCCTTTTCTGCTTGTGTACACCATTGCTGGTGTACAGAAAAGCTGCTGACTTTTGTGGATTGATTTTGTATCCTGCTACTTTGCCAAAATGGTTTATTAGGTGTAGGAGTTTGGGGACTGCATTTTTTGGGTCCTTCAGATATAAGATCATGTCATCTGCAAATAGGGAAAGCTTTATTTCTTCCTTGCTGATGTGGATGCCTTTGATGTCCTCCTCCTGCCTTATTGCTATGACTAGGGATTCTAGCACTATGTTGAAAAGAAGTGGGGAGAGTGGGCATCCTTGTCTTGTTCCTGAGTTTAGGGGGAATGATTTTAGTTTCTCTCCATTTAATATGATGTTAGCAGTTGGTCTGTTGTATATGGGTTTTATTGTTTTGAGGAATGTTCCATCTATTCCTGTTCTCTCCAGAGCTTTTAGTAAGTATGGATGTTGTATTTTGTCAAAGGCTTTTTGGGCTTTGACTGAGATAACAATGTGATTCTTGGTTTTAGTTCTGATTATGTGGTAAATTACATTGATTTATGGATCCTTGTGATTTATCCATCCTTGTGACTGTGATCCATCCATCTTTGATTTATCCATCCTTGTTACTGTGGGATGAAGCCTACTTGGTCATGATGTATAATTTTCTTGATCAGTTTCTGGATCCCGTTAGCTAATATTTTATTGAAGAGCTTTGCGTCTGTGTTCATTAGTGATATTGGTCTGTAGTTCTCTTTTTTGTTGGGTCTTTGCCTGGTTTGGGAATGAGTATGATATTAGCTTCATAGAATGAGTTTGGGATTTCTCCCTCTGTTTCTATTTAGTGGAAGAGTTTGAGGAGTATTGGTATTAGCTCCTCACTAAAGGTTTTATAGAATTCGTTGGTGAATCCATCTGGGCCTGGGCTTTTCTTTGTTGGGAGGTTCTTGATTACCCCCTGTATCTCTCTGTAAGTTATTGGTTTATTTAGTTGATTTATTTCTTTTGGTTCAGTTTGGGCAGTTTATACTTCTCTAAGAATTGATCCATTTCTGTAAAGTTATTGTTTTTTAGTGAGTAGAGGTTCTGGAAATAGTTCCTTATGATTGTTTGAATATCGTGTGTACTTGTTGTAATTTTTCTGGTGCAGTCCTTGATTTTATGTATATGAGTCTCTTCTCTTCTTTTTTTTTTTGTAAGTCTTGTGAGGGGTCTGTAGATTTTATTTGTTTTCTCAAAGAACCAGCTTTTAGTCTTATTTATTTGTTGAATGGTCTTTCTATTTTCAATCAGATTTATCTCTTCTTTAATTTTTGTGATCTCTCTCCTCCTAGTCATTTTAGATTCCATCATTTCTTGTTTCTCCAGTTGTTTTAGTTTCATCATGAGGTTATTCACCTGCTCTGCTTTCATTCTTTTAATGTGAGTGCTGAGGGCAATGATCTTGCCCATCAGTATTGCCTTAGCTGTGTCCCATAGGTTTCTTTGTGATGTATTTTCATTGTCATTGTGGCTTATGAATTCGTTGATTTCATCTTTAATTTGGTCTGTGGCCCAAGTGTTGGATAACAGTGTGGGGTTTAGCCTCCAAGAATGTGTATAGCCTCTGTGGTAACTGTTGTTATTGAGGGTTACCTTTAATCCACTGTGGTCAGATATAATACATGGGATGACCTCAATACTTTTGTATTTGCTGAGGTTCTTTGTGTGGGCTATGACATTGTCTATTCTGGAGTATGATCCATGGGCTGCTGAGAAGAAGGTGTATTGGGTCTCTGTAGGGTGGAAGATTCTGTATAGATCTGTCAGATCCATTTGGATATGGTGTCACTTAGGTCCTCAGCTCCCTTGCTGATCCTCTGTGTGTTGGATCTGTGTCTTGGAGAGAGTGGGGTATTAAAGTCTCCCACTATGATTGTGTTTGGGTCTATCTTGTTCTGTAGTTATGTGAGAATTTGCTTGACATATGTAGGGCCTCTTTTGTTCAGTGAGTATACATTTATCACCGTGATATCTTGATTCTGGATTTTTCCTTGTATTAAAATGTAGTGTCCTTCTTTGTCTTTTTGAGTTGATTTTAATGAAAAGTCCAACTTGTCTGAGATCAGGATGGCTACACCTGCCGTTTTGGTAGGTGCGTTTGCTTGGAAGATCTTGCTCCATCCTTTTATGCAGAGCCTGTTTTTGTTCCTTGCTGTAAGGTGGGTGTCTTGTAGATAACAAATGGCAAGTTTTTGTTTGCGGATCCATTCTGCCAGTATGCTCCTCTTTATCGGAGAGCTTATACCGTTTATATTCAAAGATATCAAGGATAAGAGTGTTTTTTCTCCTTCCATTTTCTTGTTGGGCTGTTTTTCCTCTTTTTTTTTTTTTTCTTCTTCTTGTCTTTAGTGAGCTGCTCTTTCTGTTGGGCTCTGGCTATTGTAGTTTCTTTCTGTTTCTGTCTGTGTGTCCTGTACGATTTCTGTTGGGTGGGATTCCCCTCTTAGAATTCGCTGTAGGGCTGTTTTTTTATATTCACATATTTCTTTAGATCCTCTTTGCTATGGAAAGATCTGGTTTTCCCCTTGAATGTGAACTCCAACTTCACTGGATATTTTATCCTAGGTTGGCAGTTGTTGGCCTGTAGAACTTGGATGTTGTTCTTCCACTCTTTTTGCACATGGTAGGTTTGTGTGGAGAGGTCTGCTGTTATTCGATCGTCTTCCCATTGTAGTAAATTTCTTTCTTCGCTTTGGCTGCATTTGAAATTTGCTCTTTACTCTTGAGATCTGAAGTCTTGAATATTATGTGCCTTGGCGTGGCTTTTCTGGGGTCTGGCCTGCCAGGTGTCCTATAGGCTTCGGTTACCTGGATGGGGTCCCTTGTGAGATTGGGGAAGTTTTCTGCAATATCTTTATTGAAGATATGTTGAAGCCCTCTGCTCTGGTATTTGGCTCCTTCTTCTATTCCGATTATGCGCAGATTATATCTCTTGTCTTTTTCCACTAGCTCCTGGATTAGTCTACCCTGGATCTTTACCGTTTCTTGGAGTGTGGTAACTTTCTGGTTCTTATCAGCTACATCATCGTCCAAGAGAGAGATTCTGGATTCCATATGGTCAATTCTTTGTGCTGTGGATTCAATTGTGGAGTTTATGGATGTCAGAGAGCTACTTATGGTTGCCAGATCAGCTCTGATTGTGGAAGTTTCTTACTTTAAAGAGTTGTATTTTAAATCTATTTTTTCAAGCATTTCACTTCTCAGGATGTTAAGGTCTTCTTTAAAGGAGGTTTGCATTGTATCCATTTTTGCTTCCATTTCTTCCTGGATGTCCTTCAAGACTTCCACTCTAAACTCCTGGAATTGTTTTCTGATTTCGTTTCTGAAGCTTTCCATCATTTCTGCTAACATGGCCTCAGTTTATTTTTTATTCTCCATCCCCACTTCAGTCGTGCTGCTTTTTGGAGCTGGTGAGTTGGCTTGCTTTTTGATGAACTGTGTTATATTTCTTTGTGATTTGTGCATCTGGAGATTTGTGGGTGGCATCCCTAGTTTGGCTTTGTGCTGGTTCCCTCTGGTCTGTCAGTGGGAGCCTTGTGTCCTGGTGTCCTGGCTCTGGGTTTGGGTTTGGTTGTTGAACCTTGGTGCCCAATGGGTGAGCGTGACCTTCTCAGTTGTTGCTGAGGTGGTCACTCTCCCTGCACTTGGGGGCTGGTAGATTCTGTGTCTTTCTCTGTGGGACAGTGTCCTGCCGCTGTGTTGTGCTGACCCTAGTGTGCCCCTGGTGGATGTTTGCTGTTCGCTGATTCAGCGTGGCTTGGAGGCTTTCCTCTTCTTGGGTTCTTTTTTCTACTCTGTATCTTCGTCAGAGGAGCTCACCTCTCAGGCGGTTCGTCTTCCTGTGTGGACCACTCCAGGGCTGGTGTTGTTGAGGGGTGGTCCACCCACTTGTGCGAAATGCGCCAAACTAAGTGGGCACGGCCGCTGGAGAGCTCTGCCTTCCTGTGCGGGCGTGCCTACCAGAGCAGGCGCTGTCGCCGGAGGCCCCGCCCACCTGTGCGGGGTATGCCTACCAGAGTGAGCCCTGGGTTGTTGGTGTGCGCTTGTGCCCTCCCATGAGTCTGCTGTGGGGGGGGCGGTATGTGTGGGCCCCAGTGGGATCAAGTGACTGCGAGGCCCAGGCACCTTGGCTGGGGCTTGCAATGCATGCCGTCCCCCGAACCCTGTTGGGAAGGGGACGGGGCCAGTGTAGCCAATTTCGGCTCCTCTGCTGCCTTGGTGCTGCTCCACCCTTCCCCTGCTAACTCTTGTGTCTCCCTAGAGCCTGATGGGATCTTGCCACCTGATTTGGGGGTTCTTTGTTCCCTCGGGGTGGGGGGGGAGGGAGGGAGTTCTAGCTTCTTTGTAAGGTTTGGGTCTCTGATAGCTGGTATCCTCTTGGGGGAGGGGGCAATGGGGGGACTCACTGGTCCTGGATTATGTGTGTGTCCCACGCCACCGTTGTTCCTTTGGGATGAAGTGCTGGGGTGTGGCGAAAGGTCGTGGTGGTGGCACCAGCTCTCCCCTTCTGCGCCACTTGTTGTCCCTGCCGCTGACGTCCGATCCTGGCCGTGTGGTCTTGAACTTCCCGTCGCCGCCATCTGTCTTGGTCTGCTCTCCCTGGGGTCCATGGAGTCCTGCTGTCTGGACTCTGTGCTCCTGGTGTGGGTTTTCGGTACTCTGCCTGCTGTTGGCCAGGTCCCCTTTCCCAGCCTGGCCCTATTTGGGCCAGGGTAGGCTGGTGGGGGAAGGGTACCTTGGAGATTCTCCGGCTCCATGCAAGTTATAGGCTCTTCTTTTTTTGCTCCTTTTTGTTTCCTGCATTTCTCCACTGCTTCTGGCTGCTGGTTTTGCTGGGTTCTTGATGGGGTGTTGGGTGCTGGAGTTCCCAGCTCGCTATTCAGTTGGAGCGAGTTGGGGTGCCTCCCTACTGTGGTGTCGCCATCTTCCTCCTCCCCATAGAAACTTTTACTCCTAGAAAGACAGCCAGAGTAAGTTCTAACAGTACAGAGATTCTGGCCAGGAAGGAAAAATCGACTTTGCTCATCTGAAAACACAGATTTGAGCTCCGGGCTGCATCCCGCTGCGCCAGTGCCAGCACTGGCACAGCACCCACCACAGCGACCCGCACTCCATGCGGCTAAAGCACACAGCTTAGACCAGGGAGAAATCCTCCAGATGGCGGCTGAGCATGGATGGGCTGAAATCTCAGAGAAAGAGTGAGTACCCCACGAAAGATATTCTCACTCGCGCTCACAGAGCAGCTTCTGGAAGGTAGCCCTTCCCCCACCACCAGAACAAAGCGCCATCTTTGACACTGGCATAGGGTCAGACCAGACTGGAACTAAAGCAGGCCTGGGGAAAGTGAGGACAGAGGAGCCATCTTTGAAAAGGGCAAGAGGGATCGACAAGTGAGAGCCAGCTCCGCCCAGGAGAACACCCCCTGCCCAGGCAGGAGGTGCATCCTGGGCCGTGGCTTAGCCAGAGGTGCCCCGCCACGCCTGCCGGAATTTCTAAATTTAAAGCAAAAGCCGCAAGCAGATACCGGCGGCATGGAAACAGCAGACAGGGGAACAAACAGTTCATGAGACAGATAAAGGGTCCCGCCACAGAGGAAGCCCAAATCCCAGCCCGAAACGAAGCTGAATTCCATAGCCAGCTCCGCCAGGTGGCCACCCCGCCCAGGAGAGAGGAACCTCCCCCAGCAAGCAACTCTCAGCCTGGTAAACCAGGCCAGAGGTGCCCCACCCTGCTGAGTCCACAGCCTATTCAAAGCCAGGTGTTAAAGGCCACGGCCCCACAACAGACAGAGGAGCCATGGTTCCTGAGAATGCTCAAGTCCCCATCTATAGAGGACACCCAAGGCCTACCTGCAAACTGTGCGAACTACAGAGACCCAGGATTGTACCAACAGGGGAGAAGGGTCAGAACAGATCCACCCCCTGCAAACTGAAAGCAAGTAAAACCAGCCAATCAGGAAAATAGACTGCAGACCATCGCAAGGAAACCAGAGCGTGTGGAAAGACCACCCAAACAAGGAGGAATCCACTTTTTTTTCTTTTCAAACATTTTTTAAACTTTAAAAAAAAAAATTTCATTTCTGAAATGTCATTGGTATTTTTAGTTTTCCATTTTTACCTGTTTGTTTTATCAAGTTTGTTTTTCCTTTTGGTTGTTCATTTTTCGGGTTATTTTTCATTTTTATTTTTTATTTTATTTTTTAAAATATTTTTTCTCTGATTTGTGCATCTGTCTTCCAGTATGTTTTTATTTCTCTCTCTGAGTTCTCTTTCTTTAAAAATTACTTTCCTTTGAATAACACCTCCACTCTTTCCTGCTAACTCTCCATTGTCTATCATTTTAACATTGTTCTTTCTAATGATTCTACTCTTCTCCACATTTCCACGTCACTGAAACTAAACCAAAATCATCACCCCCTCCAATACATTTTACTCTATACTCTTTACTACTTCTAACTTTCCCTCCTGACTTACTGCCAGGATCTCTAGGTTCCATTGAATCCTGGTTATTGGATAGAGGGTGTCCCTGTTTAATTCGAGTGAATCAAAGGGGTTCATAGAGAAAGCCAGTCCAAAAAGAACTTAATATAAGAACAAGAATTTCTCATAGGGTTGAAACAGAAAATAAGTAACTACTGAATACAGGGACCAGGATCAGTTGTTATATTGAAATTGTATTCTTTAGGAACACCAAATATAATTTTATAGACAGGTATACAAGGTCTCTGTATATAATTGTGCACTTCTAAGATTTACACAACACTGCTTGGTAAGGTCTGCATTGGGTCTTAAATGGTTCTCACAAGTGCTTGTAGATTGGCATTCCCAATCCAAATGGGTAGAAGAAACATAAGAAAGATGGCACACAATGGAGTCTCATCTCCCACTCAAAACAAGCAGGAAGCAGAGCAGTCAATCAAAGACATAGAAGAGAACCCTCAAAATGCTCTACAAAGTCTACTGATAAAAATGATAAATGAAAAGTTTGAATCTCTTCAGGCAACTATTATACACCATGAGGAGGCAAAGCAAAAATTAGTGGAAAATTTCATGGCCTCCACAAATAGAAAGATAATTGAACTTCAAGAGTCAAATGCTAAGATACTTACCCAGCTAAAAGATATGAGAGACAGCACTCAAAACCAAATTAATGAAGTTAATGAAATAAAGAAGTCCATGCAGGACCTAAGAGAAAATTATAGCAAGGACACAGAAATCATCAGAAAAGTCCAGTCAGAAGGAAAAGAGATTCGAAATCAAGTAGCTAGCCTTCAGTCCCGACTAACCGAAGCAGAGGATTGAAAGTCAGGAGCTGAAGATTCCCTAGAATCTATGAAAGATCAAAAATCAATACAAACCCAAAACAACTGACAAAACATATCACTCCAGGAGCTCTAAGACACAATCAAGAAGCCCAATTTAAGGATAATAGGTATTGAGGAAAACCTGGAGTAAGAAGTTAATGGAATAGGCAACCTATTTAACAGAATATTAGCTGAGAACTCCCAAATATCCAGAAGGATATGCCTATACAATTACAAGAAGCATTTAGAACACCAAGCCAACCAGACCAGAATAGGACATCCCACCAACACACTGTGATCAAAACAGGATCAATAAAGTCCAAGGAAAGAATCTTTAAAGCTGTTAGGGAGAAGAAAACAATCAAATATAAAGAAAAATCCATCAGAATTACCCTAGACTTCTCAGCAGAGACCATGAAAGCAAGGAGAACCTGAAATGAGGCATACCAAACACTAAATAAAAATAACTACCAACCAAGAATACTGTACCCAGCCAAACTCTCATTCATAGCTGAAGGTCAAATAAAAGTCTTCCACAGTAAGGAAAAACTGAATCAATATATCTCCACCAAACTACCTTTATAGAAAATCCTCAAGGATGTATTATACAGGGAAAATAATCAAGATCCCAATACAGACAGAGAAATGAGCCCTAAATAGTAAACATCAGATCAAGAAATGGGAAGACACAGCTTGTAATAAGATAGTGATAATGAAAGGAACAAACGATCATCTCACAATCCTAACTCTCAACATTAATGGACTTTATTCGCCAATCAAACGACATAGGCTCATAAGTTGGATCAAAAATCAAGATGCATCTTTCTGCTGCCTCCAAGAGACACACCTATCCAGCAAAAGTAAACACCTTCTAAAAGTGAAAGGCTGGAATCAAATCTATCAAGCAAATGGCCCTCATAAGCAGGCTGGAGTCGCAATCCTAGTATCAGACAAAATTGACTTCAAATTAAAAAAGAAGAGACAAAGAAGGTTACTACATACTAGTAAAGGGATCTCTCCTACAGGAAGATATAACCATTCTAAGTATCTACACACCAAATGCAGGAGCACTCAACTTCATCAAACAAACACTACTGACTCTAAAAACACTCATGTACCCAAACTCATTGATAGTTGGGGACTTTAACACTCCACTATCACCTCTGGACAGATCAACACACCAAAAACTGAACAAAGAAATCACAGAACTAAATAATTGCATAGACCAACTAGATTTAACCGACATCTACAGAATATTCCACCCAGCAACAACAGAATACACATTCTTCTCCGCAGCACATGGAACATTCTCCAAAATAGATCACATCTTAGGGGACAAAGAAAATCTGTACAAATTCAGAAGTATCAAAGCCATTCCCTTCATTCTCTCAGACCACAATGGAATAAAATTAGAGCTCAACTCAAACAGCCACCACAGAAAATCCTACAATTCATGGAGACTAAACAACATACTGCTGCACCATTGAAGAAACTGAAATGGAAATTTAAATGTTTATGGAATTCAACCAAGATGAGGACACAAAGTACCAGCTCCTTTGGGACACAGCAAAGGCAGTACTCAGAGGAAAATTTATATCTCTGAGTGCATACACCAACAAACTGGAGAAACAGCAACTCAATCATTTAAGGAAGCACCTTAATTTCTTTGAAAGAGAACAACAAGCCAAACCCCAAGTCAATAGATGGAAGCAAATAATTAAAATCAAATCAGAATTAAATCAATTAGAGAAAAAACAAAACCATCGAAAGAATCAAGAAAACAAAGAGTTGGTTCTTTGAAAAAATCAACAAGACAGACATACTCCTGGCAAATCTGACCAAAAAACGAAGGCAGCACACTCAAATAAACAAGATAAGAAATGAAACAGGTAACATCACCACAGAAATAAATGAAATTCAGAAATTAAATGACTATTTTGCAAACGTTTATGCCTACAAATTCGAGAACTTGGAAGAAATGAATGATTTCCTAGAAAAACTCATATCCCCAAACTCAACCATGAAGATTTAAACCTTCTGAACAGACCCATATCGAGTATTGAAATAGAAACGGCAATAAATGATCTCCCATCCAAGAAAAGGCCAGGTCCAGACAGATTCACAGAAGAATTCTACAAGGCCTTCAAAACAGAACTCACACCAATATTTCTCAAAATCTTCAAAGAAATTGAAAGAGAACATTCACTACCAGACATATTCCATGAAGCCAGTATAACCCTCATCCCAAAACCAGGCAGGGACTCATCACAGAAAGAAGACTATAGACTGATTTTCCTGATGAACATAGATGCAAAAATTCTCAATAAAATTATGGCCAATCGACTTCAACAGGTCATCAAAAAAATCATACACCACGATCAAACTGGATTCATCCCAGGGATACAAAGTTGGTTTAATATACGCAAGTCAATTAATGTAATCCACCACATCAACCGGAGCAAGGTAAAGAACCACATGGTTTTATCTCTAGATGCGGAAAAAGTGTTTGATAAAATCCAGCACCTATTTATGCTAAAAGCCCTGGAAAAACTGGGATTCCAGGGAATATTCCTGAATATAATCAAGGCAGTTTATGACAAACCCACAGCAAACATAACTCTAAATGGTCAAAAACTAAAGCCATTCCCTTTAAAATCAGGAACAAGGCAGGGATTTCCACTCTCTCCCCTACTCTTCAACATAATACTAGAATTCCTAGCCAGAGCAATTAGGCAAGAAGAAAATATAAGGGGGATCAAAATAGGAATATATGAAGTTAAACTTTCTCTCTTTGCAGATGACATGATCCTATACCTAAAGAACCCCATAGACTCTACCCCTAAGCTACTAGAGCTGATCCTAAACTTTGGCAAAGTTGCAGGGTATAAAATCTACCCTCAAAAATCAACGGCCTTTCTCTATGCTAACGACCCAAAGATAGAGGCTGAAATCAGGAAAACAACTCCTTTTGCAATAGCACCCAAAAACATAAAATACCTAGGAATAACCTTAACCAAAGAAGTGAAAGACCTCTTTGATGAGAATTTTAAAAGCTTGAAAAACGAAATTAAGTCATAACTAAGGAAATGGAAAAACCTCCCATGCTCCTGGATTGGGAGGATTAATATAATCAAAATGGCAATATTGCCAAAGGCTATCTACTAATTCAATGTAATACTCATTAATATCCCAACACCATTTTTTAATAAAATAGAGGAAGCAATCCAGAAATTCATATGGAACAATAAAAGACCCAGAATAGCAAAAACAATCCTAAGGAGAAAGAACAGTGCTGGAGGAATTACAAAACCCAACTTCAAGCTGTATTATAAAGCTCTAGTGATAAAAACAGCTTGGTATTGGCACCGGAACAGCCCTGAAGACCAATGGAACAGAATTGACGACCCAGAAATGAACCCACAGAACTACTCCTACTTAATCTTTGAAAATGGAGTTAAAACAATAGTTTGGAAGAAAGATACCCTCTATAACAAATGGTGCTGGCAAAGCTGGTTCAGCACATGCAACAAACTAAAACTAGATACTTATATATCACCCTGCACCAAAATCAATTCCAAATGGATTAAAGACCTCGAAATATAAACAGACACCCTGAAAACAGTAAAGGAAGGCGTAGGAAAAACACTTGGGCTCCTTGGGGCAGGACGGAACTTCCTGAACAAAGACCCAGAAAGGCTACAAATCAAAGAAAGGTTGAACACATGGGACTGCATCAAACTCCAGAGCTTCTGCATGGCAAAGGACATAGCTCGCAAGATAAACTAAAAGCCCACAGACTGGGAGAAGATCTTTTCCCGCCATTCAACGGACAAAGGCCTCATATCTAAAATATATGCAAAACTAAAAATATTACCTTCCTCCAAAACAAAACCGCAAAGAACCAATAGCCCCTTCAATCAAGTGGGCTAAAGACTTACAAAGAGACTTCTCTGATGAGGAAATGAGAATGGCCAAGAGACATATGAAAAAGTGCTCTACATCACTGGACATAAAAAAATGCAAATCAATAAACTTTGAGATTCCATCTCACCCCAGTAAGAATGTCATATATTAAGAAAAGTAACAATAACAATTGTTGGAGGGGATGTGGCCAAAAGGGAACCCTACTTCATTGTTGGTGGGAATGTAAACTGGTTCAGCCACTCTGGCAAGCAGTATGGAGATTCCTCAGAAGACTAAATTTAGCACTCCCCTATGACGCAGCAACTCCACTTTTGGGTATCTATCCAAAAGACCACAAACAAAATCACAGTATAACCACCAGCACAACAATGTTCATCACAGCGCAATTTGTCATAGCTAGAATCTGGAACCAACCCAGATGCCCCTCAGTAGACGAATGGATCAGGAAAATGTGGTACATATGCACAATGGAATTTTATGCCTCTATCAGAAATAATGACATTTCCCCATTTTAAGGAAATGGAAGGACTTAGAAAAAGTTATACCTAGTGAAGTGAGCCAGACCCAAAGAAACATGGACTCTATGGTCTCCCTATAGGGAATAATTAGCACAGGTTTAGACATGTCACACCAGAGGATCACAAGAGCCCAATAGCTATACCCTTATGATCACATAAGATGATGCTAAGTGAAATGAACTCCATGTTATGGAAATGATTGTTATATCACAGTTGTAACTACTTTCAACATCCCATGTGTATCTGTAGCTTCTACTATTGATGATGTTCTTCAATCACCTTTCTGTGGTTATAGCTACACTATCTCTGTAATCTTATCTGAGTATATTGGAAACTGTCTATACTGGTATTTGAACTAGGAAATTGAAAGGGAATACCAAAATTGAGAGACACAGGGTAAAAAAAGACAAACAACTACAAAAGCAATACTTGGAAAACTGTTTGTTGTAAGTGAACTGAACACCTCATTAGGGGAAAGGGTAAGGAGGAGGAGGGCTGGGGGAATGAGGGAGGTGGTAACAAATAGTACAAGAATTGTATCCAATGCCTAATGTATGGAACTGTAACCTCTCTGTACATCAGTTTGATTATAAAATTTTGAAAAAATAATAAAGATAGACCTACTAAAAACTTGAGAAGACATTGGTTAAAACATTCAGCGTTTGTTTTCCCAAAGCCAAGGATAATGTGTACTACTGTTTCATGGAGTGAGTTCAATCTTCTCTCCTTATTCTTTACCATACCACCTACTGTGGTTTGCAGTCACCATAAAAATAATGAAATCACAAATACAAATAATTTGCGGTTCAAACTGGGTGTGAGATCTTGAAATAAACTTGATCAGAGTGCGTGGAGGAAGGATAGAACATGAGAGTCAAACTAGGATCCTTTGCAAATTCCAGAGCTGAGGGGCCCAGGAAGGGCTTCTTCCTTCTGGGGACTGCTCAGAGAGAATCTAAGCTCCTCTTATAGAACACAGATGCTGCATTGGTGTGAAGCATCTCACATCAGAATCCAGGAAGCATCCTGCGTCATGAACTTAGAGTTTAAAATATCTGCCTGTGACCCCACCAGGCAGCTAGGATTTCCTGCTGACCTTGGAAATTCAAAGGATTCTAAGCTGAAATACAAGTTCACATCCTCCTCACACTGCAGATGTCTAACAACGAGTTTCTAGGCTTTGAAACAGGTAGGGCATGTTTTGTGGATTTGCTGTTGTTAATTAAAGACAGACCTGAACATGCTGAATAGTAGAAATAATTGGACTATCTCTCTAAATAATACAATTTGAAGGGAACAGCCATGAATTCATTGAAGTAGATAAATGACAGCAGTTAAAGAGGATTTAAAAAAAAAAAAAAAAAAGAAGAGCAGCTGTGTTAGTATTAAAGGAAAAAGGCAGCTGGACTCCATAGAATCTCACTCTGGTTATTGGCCCTGTAGGCTACATTTTAAAGCTTAAATGTTAGGAAATACAAAATCCACAAGCTAACTCTACTGGAAGAAGATACTCACTTGTTTGAAAACAACACAAGACAACAAAAGTGAAATATTATACTTGAGGGTCATTTTAAGAAAAAGTATCTGTTGAAGAGTAATGCTTTAAAAAAAGTCAGAATTGTGACTCATACCAATATAAAATAAATGTATAGCAAATATTTCATTTAATGGATTGAGGGAGCCAATTAAGATGTAACAAATAGTTCAAATGAGCTATATATGCTACTATGTATGTATATACAAATACATAAGGAATGCCAGGAATGAATTTACAAAGAAATTCTAAAGTTTTTTTAGTGGGATTAGAGCAGAAATTGGAAGAGGAATATCTATTTTCCTTCCAACTGAACAAAATTAATTTCCATGTCCTTGGAAAAGAATCATTGGCACTTCTATGAGGTATCAATAAATTATGGAGTTTTAAATACCACAATGACAATGAAAGACAAAACCCCATAACTCAGAAAATTTGGAATCACAATTGATTATCAAAAATAATCAATAATATTGTTGGTCTGTTTTAAAGTTGTTATATTTACACACATTTTGAAGTTTGAAAAATGAGGTAGAATTATTTCTGCAAGTCTTTTCAACATAAAACTTGAAGAATGGGTCTCAAAGTTGGTCATTGACCAACAGCAGAAGTATGGCCCCAAACCAGTTCTTGAATATCAAATCAATTCTTTGGGCACTCTCAAATAACAGTTATTGGGTATCAACTACATCTATTGAATGGGACTAGCTGATTAAGATGCACAATCAAATATGCAAGGCCATTTTAGATGGCCTAATTGCTCTGCCTTACTATTTGTCAAAGAGTCACTCAAGTTAAATGCTACCTTACAGAAGACTGAAAAGTTATAAATGATTTTTGTGTGATAGTATTGCAAGGAAGTGATAGGGGATATAAATAACAACAGTGATGGCTGTGATTTCTCTCATATGACTCCATTTTTTCACTTACTATACACAGCAATCTCTACTGTTTTTGAACCCTCTGTTTACTTATTAATAAGGAAAATAAATTCTTGATAAGTGCTCACTAAATATTTGAGAATTATACCTTTAACTTTATGAAACTGTTTTGACAAAAATGCATCTCAAATAGGAAGTGTTTTGACCTATAAAAGGGAATCCAATGCCATAGAAAAAAGAAAGGAGGAAAGTGAGGTTGAGTAACTAGATCTTAATGGAACTTTCTTTGGGATACTACGATAGCATGAATCAGTCCCGGTAAGAATATCAGTGACATAAACAGATTAAGGAGTAGAGACAAAAACTTGGTTCTCTGGTATGATGAGATTAAAAAGTAAGTCTCATTATCTTCTCAATTATAGGCTGATTGAAGCATGGCACAAATGCATCTTAATTTTCACTTATTACTGTAGGTGGAACTAAGTTTGAGATGGAGTTAGAGTCCTATAGATGCATCCTTTCTTTGCCAACTTTCACAAAACCCAGAAGGGAAACATACTTTACTTAAGACTTTTTTTTTTTCTAGACTAGAAAATCACACCCGAAGCTTGAAGAACTTCTTTAAGGACTTCAAGGCCTTCTGCTGTGCTTTCAAATTTATCCACTGAATTGAAGAATATTTTTGTTTCTTCATATTATATTCATCATGGAGGGATCAACAGGGAGCAGTAGATACAATTAATGAATAAAGAATAAGAACTCTTACAGAAAGTCTTAACAAGTGGAACTATGCTGTAGAAATGTAAGATCAGGATGTCATTAACTATAAATGTCATTTTGATAAGTAGCGGCTAGCCATTAGTGAGAAGAAAATACACAGGAAACCTAAAATGGAAAGTGAGACAAGATTTGTAAGAGAAAATATTGTAAGTGGACTTCCTGACCCATAGACCACCTCTGCCCTGTAATCTGGGCCTAGGAAAAGGAATTTCTTATAGGTGATCTCAAAACTTCTAAAACCCCAAATGCTAATGTCATTCAGTGTATTAAAGGCACATGCACACACACACACACACACACACACACACACACACACACACACACACAAACACACATTCATGTTCCAATAGTTTTTTTATTGTTATTGTAAAGGTGATGTACAAAGGGGTTATAGTTACATAGATCAGGTAATGAGTACATTTATTTTTTAATAGTATCACCTCTTCCCTCACTTTCTCCCAGTTTTTTCCTCCCCACCATTCCCCCCCCCCCCCCCACAAGTTGTATAGTTCATTTTCAACATAGTGACGAGTATCACTTCTGAATCAGGTCACCCTTTGTCCCACCATGTCTGTGCTCACCTCTTACCCTCCCCCAAAGAGATAAACACATACAAGACATAAAGTACAGAAATAAAAAAATCAGCAACAAATGGGAGAAAAGTAAAATAAAAAGAAACCAAGAAACTTCCTGTTTCCATTTCTTGGAGTTCATTTTGATGAACATCATTTTATATGGGCATATCCACATAGCTGTGGAGCCTTAATGATCTTTCTACTTTCTTACAAATGGCACAATACTGCATCACAGACATCTTGTGATATCCTTAGGGCTATATTGCTGGAGTTCCTGAAGACAACTTTAAGATTGGTGGCTTTCCTTTCTGTTTCCAGTGGTGTCTAAGATTGTGTCTTACTCTCTCATTCTTTTGTCTTTTTACTACTTCATTATTTTGTAGCTCCTGGCCCCCTTTTTGTTGACCAGCAGGTTTTGGTTTATTAGCTGATCCTGCCACTTGCAAGTTGTATAGGCCCAAATCCTTGAAGCTGGAATTCCTGCACCTTGGAGCTGGAAAAATCGTCTCATGGAAATAAGATTACTCAAGTGATGAAAGCAATAACTTCTCCTAACCTTGAGACCAAAACTTAAAAAGTGGTCAGCTAGGTTACATCTATAATGCAGGAGTTTTAAACCATGCATACCTTTGTCCTCTGCCCTGAATTCTTCCTTTATTTAAGCCTAATGTTTATGCCTGCACCTTGAAGGTATCCGAAGATGTACTGAAGTTCTGTCATCCTGCAATATCATGTCACATATCTTCTTTCTCAGCAATATATTTTTCCTAATAATTTTTCTTATCACTTTCACTATGCTTCTCAAATTGCCTGAATTCTTCTCTTAGCATATACAAAGTTGCTAAATTGTGCTGGCTTTCCAGTAACAATCTGACTGTAACAGATAAAAGACGAGGGAACTTTATTACAGATAGGAGTACATACAACCAAACTCCACAGTTTCCCATTTTGGCCAAAAAGTACAAGCAGAAGATAAGAGTGGGGAAAGATCTATCTCTTGTAGCAGGTAAGGAAAATACTGCAGTTCTTTCCAAAGCAATGCCATTCCTGAAGCAGGAAAAGCAGCAGGAATCTTATTTGGCAAACTATCTATCTTTATCTATCTCTCTATCATCTATCTATCTATCTATCTACCTACCTATCATCTGTCTATCTTTATATCTATATATCTATGTATAGATCCCTATGTGTCCTTACATATATATTTTTTTTTCATATAGTGAAACACTTTTAAGGTTTTAAGGGCAGGTAGCATTGACAGTTTAAGATGTGGTTTTATGAGTACACTCAGGTTAAGGCCATATTCTGGAAGAAAGAATCCAGAGCTATTATTAGGTTTGGTCATTTTAGGTTCATGATGATGGCAAACATGAGTGCTTATGTATGCACATAGTATTATAATAAACCAAGTTTACTCTAGGTGCCTCAAAGAATGAGTCAGAGTGGTTGGGTGGGTGGCTGGCTCTCAACAAGTTTCCCCAGAGTCTTACTGAAACTAGAGGTTTTGGCCCCAGGCCCAATTCTGCATGTCAGACCTTACTACTCCTCCCTTCCCCAAAAGAATCATGGTGAGAGGAGATTTATTCCATGGCTGCTATAGGAAGAAAGTATTTAAGTATATCATCAGCAATCTTAGCTATCTTCGGGGATACAAAACTTTGCCATAGGTTATCTAGGGAGGATATGAGCAGAGTGGGAAAGTATGTGTCATTAAGATAGTCCTAGGTTATGGGCAGGTTCTGAGGTGATCACAGGGGTCTTAGGGGTCTTATAATCCACTGTCTCAGGATTGGCCAGGTGGGGCCTTGTTACAATAATACAAGTCATAGATGCCTAGCCAGGTAAGTGGTCTGGGCTCTTCCTGGATTCTGAGATGCTACAAAGTGATACAGAAGAGAATAGATCAGGCCAAAGGGAACAGTACATTATCAGAGAAGCCACATTTTGAAGGATCAAATCTTGGAGTCTTTATTAGAGCATTAGCAGTCTGAAGGCAGCCATTTGTTGCAAAGGCCTGCAGCCCACAAATACCCTTAATGTTGTTAGGAAACAGGCCAGAAAGGAAAGAAAGAACAAAAACAATACCAACAAACCAATTCAGCTCCAATGGAGAGCTGACTTGGGATGCCGAGGTGAACAGAGACAAGCCAGGAGACTGGACACAAGACACAAAGATGGAGACATGTGGCATGGTGTGATGTCACCTGAGGTGACCTGACCCTAAATAGGGTCAGGGCAGGGGGCAGGGTCACAGGAAGCTCCCAGTCCTTAGCACTGGACTGACAGATTCAGCAACCTATAGGTCAAGTGACCACTCCTCTCTCCAGGGTTTCAGGAATACCCATCACCTGGGGGTGAGACTTCCCTTCATCTAGGCATTCAGGCACATCCATGAAGATAAGCAGGAAGACAAGATACCACACCCTACAATTAAGGCCAAGATGGTTCTGGCCAGATCTGACCTCCTTACTTCAATAGATATAAAATGGATAAATCTGGGTTGGCTAGCCTTTCTCTTAACTGGTTTTAGTTAATTATGTGCCCAAGTCCAGAGGCAGTGCTTTCCAGCAAACCAAACCAAACAACCAGTTTTAAGTTTTTTTTTTTTAAAGGCAGTCAGTCTTCTGTTACTTGAAACAATGGAACAACTCTGAAGATGAGTTAATTTGGGAGTTTGTCCGGAAAGGTACCTGCCTTGCCTAGTATTAACATATAAATGAAATATGCCTTCTAGAGGAACCAATTCATTTTCACTGTCCATTGAAGAATTAAAAGGCAAGACAGTATTAAAGCAAACAGAATAATTTTTATTTAAAAGTCAAAGGAAGACACATAGAGGAATGTAGTGAGACTCCATTCCAGGAGAGGAGACCCAAAGAGTCTAATGGAGTCTTCCCAGAGGGCAGTTATAGTACAGGGCTCCTCCCCTTGGCTCTGCTTTGATTGCTGAATAGCTTATGCATGTGCCATCCTGGCTATCTTCACCGGTTAAGTGGGCATCCAGGACA
The DNA here is from genome assembly GCF_023159225.1 of Perognathus longimembris pacificus. NCBI lineage: Eukaryota > Metazoa > Chordata > Mammalia > Rodentia > Heteromyidae > Perognathus > Perognathus longimembris. The sequence continues at coordinate 69,478,756 of NC_063164.1, forward strand.
TTATGTGAAGAAGTCATTGGGCAGAAACTCATGACATTATGGGAAGAAGAAACAATTGGGCAGGAGCCCAAGGTACTATAGGAATAAGAAATAGCATTATGGGCTAGAAGCTTTCTGAAAAATACTTAATCTTTGCCTCATTTATGATTTTTTTTCCCCTATTGACTCTGCTCTGGTTCTATGGTCTCTTGTTTAGAGACATTAAATACAGGGTTACCTGTGTGCAGATTTGTTTCGGGTACACAGTTTAAAACAGATTTTTAAATGCAGCTAATTGATTAAAATAAGCAGATTTAAATTGTGAATGCCTTCAAGTCTCTCTCTCTCTTTCTCTTTTTTAATATGACCTGTGTGTTGATCATTCTGTTTTTTTTTTTAGGGTACTGGGGTTTGAACTCATAGTCACATTGGTCATTCAATTTTTTTGCAGAATGTGTTTATCTTTTCCTTTTTTGAGATCCGCCTGACTACAATTTTTCAATTATACTAAATGTAAGAAAATTGCTCATGAGGCAAAAGAAGAAACATTTGCATATGCTTACAAGGAAAGAATGAGGGAGAAAATATGACAAAGATCTTACAAAACCCATAGATGGAGAATAAGGTAAGAGATTATCCAGCCCTTTACAAAACCAAACCTTCCCAGAAGCATGAAATTATCTCCTGTAATGATCCCTATATATGTAACCCAAGGCTCCAGCAGATTAACTTGATTTACTTTTTACAAAATCTGCTCTGGTGGTAATAACATAGGCAGTATGACTCAAAGCACAAAATCCTTTCATCTGCCTGAACCAGTCTGTAATGTAAACCAGAAGTGGTTGCTCCACTTCTCTCAGTCTCTCCAGGAGACCATAACATGCTACATAAACAAGGAAAGGGCCCCCTCAATGCACAGCTCTCTACTTCAAATGAACTTCAAAGACACTTGTGGTATTCCATTCACAAGAATTTCTACTTTGGGTTAAAAGCTCATATGCAAAGTGACTCAATTAGCTGTATGTGGCATGTGGTATTTTCATTGTGAGGCTTTTATGTCCCAGTGCAGCACTCCTCCTTTCCCCAGTTGTAAGTTGTTTAGCAAAGGCATCTTGGGGGTAGGGGAGAGAAGGGTGGGCAGCTAAACTCAGCTGCCTGGCTGGATGTGTGTGGCCTTGAGGAAAGTCTGCTTTGAATGAGAATACTGACTTTGAGTTTGCATCACCAGGAAGAATACTCCAGGGAAAGTATCTGCCTATAAATTCTTTTGCCTGGAAGTCAGGAGGTGAAGAATTTTCAGAGCTGCCCTGCAGGATGCCTTTGTCTCTTCAGATGCATTAATAGTAACTCCACCTCAATGCTCCTTACAATACCACCAAGTTACAAAGTGCGTTGTTTTCGTTGTCTAGTCCCATTCCTTCTGAATCAATGTGGGAGCAGGAGACAGACTGAAAAAGCAAAACATCTTGGAATAAAACCCTCATTTTATTTCTTATCTTTGACATTTAATTTTAATGGACATTTTCTTCAGTTTTATATGACCAAATTGTATCAAGTTTGGATTCAGAAAATAGTGCTCCAAAGTATCATTCTTTGGCAGGCTGAGTACTTTGAGCTGAATGACACTGGACAGGCCACAATAGTCAAATCTTTTTCTGACTTTGGCTTCCATCACTCCCCAGTGGAGGCCACAGAAACTCAACAACTCTTTCCAAAATGATCCATAGAAACCAGAACCTTTCTAAAACAGTCTAAAGCCTGGACATACCTGTCATACACTCATTAAAACACAAAGCAGGGCTGGGGATATGGCCTAGTGGCAAGACTGCCTGCCTCATATACATGAGGCCCTGGGTTCGATTCCCCAGCACCACATATACAGAAAATGGCCAGAAGTGGCCCTGTGGCTCAAGTGGCAGAGTGCTAGCCTTGAGCAAAAAGAAGCCAGGGACAGTGTTCAGGCCCTGAGTCCAAGCCCCAGGACTGGACAAAAAAAAACAACAAACAAAAAAACAAAACAAAACACAAAGCACACAAGTTCTCTTTTAGGAAGCCTCCAGAATCCCTGTAAGGGAGGCTTGAAACTAGCTTCTCAAGAATGGGTCATCAACACAGAATAATTTGCCTTTTGAAGTCACAGGCTCTAGATCTTCATGAAGAACATGATAACTTTTTCCCTAAAGAAAAATCTGCACCCTGTGAGGAGGCACAATGAGACCGTGTAAGTCTGTACAAAAGATCCACCCAACCCCACTTTGCTGCCATCTAAGCTGTAAGCCTGATGCCCCCTCTCCCATAGCTTAGCATGCTCCTTCCCTAGGCAACAGGAGGCCCATCTAGTAAGGGCAGTAAATAAATAGCTTCCACCCCCTCTTCCTTGAGATGGCACTCCTTTAGTAAAATTCATGACCATGTAAGTCAACAAGATCCCCTTACAAGTGATCTCCAGGGTCAAGGCAGCTGCAGGACCCCCCCCCCCCCACTCCCACACATAGCCCGATATGGAGAAGCCCCAGGTCTGCATGTCCACACGGAGGTCCCTGCCTCCGAGACCTCCTAGGTTATATATGTCACCCCAGACAATAGACCATACCTCTTCTCACTTCTCCCTGGTGAGAAGGGGTCTTGCCAGCCCCCTTTATGGCAATAAACGTTTCCTTTGTTCTACTGTACCTGGATGTCTGCATGGTTTCTGGCAATGTCTACATATTCTAACATAAGCAATAATCACCACCACCTCTCCTGCCCCCAAAGCCTTCTCCCTCCTCTCTATGAACTAGGTAGGGAGTCTTGCTTGATATTATCTCTCCCACCAAACCTTCCACAAACCAAAACAGGACTCTGGCTTTCCAGATCTTTTTGTGTAAGAGATGTCTGCAGACATCTGCTCTAATTTACCTTTTCTGATAGTAAATTCAAAGCCCCAATTACAGTAGGGTCCTGCCTGATGCTTTCTAAGGCTACAGATTAGTTTCCTCTTCCCATGAAAGTATTACAAGGCATGAAATCATTTATGGCAAAGAGTTAAGTTTATTTGAAAGTGAAATGGGGAAAGCTGTGAAAGAAAATAATAAGATTCTCTAGAGATTTTCCATCGAGAGAGGGGTGTCCAAGAGGAGTTCAGTGGAGACCTCTTGCTGGGCAGTTTTTTAGTATGAATCTCCTTCCATATTTCCCCCCACCCCACCTGGGCTTTACGCTAATTGCTTGATGGCTTATGCATATGTTTTCCTGGGTTTTTCATTGGTTGAGCCAGCACCTAGGGTATTATGGAAAGAAGTAATTGAGCAGGAGCCCAAGGCACTATGGGAACAAGAAGTACCATGATGGCCAATGTGTTATTGGCTATGTGTTACATCTGCCACTTTTTATCCCTACATACCTAAATTTTCCCTTTCTCTCTCTCATGCCTTATTCCAGGGAGGAAGAAATACTGCAAATAGAGGCCAAAGAATCTAAAGAGACCAGCTATGCTGTGTTTTTCCTCTGAAGTCTATGATGTTAGATCATACCCTTTTGCCTAACCACATTTCTGTCTGAATGTCCATTCTTTATTACAGCTAAGCTTAGAAGTCAACAGTTTTCCCTGGGTCTCTGAGTCTTCATTTCTGAAGGCTCTCTGCTACCAAAAACTTCATTTACATAACTTGGCTATCCTCTTCGTTTGTTAACCTGTTCATTGTTGAAGGAGTGTTGGCTGTGGCCCTTTCAGATGAGGACAAATACTTCATCTTTCTATCTTTTATGGTGCTGTGATTTGAGTTCTGGGCCTTGCATTTTCTAATCAAGTCCTCTCTAGTTGAGCTTCACCTCCAGGCTTTTTGCATTACTTATTAATTATTCAGGCTTTTTGCTGCAGGGCTTCACCTCAAATCATGATCTTCCCCATATCTGCCTCTGAAGTAGCTGTGATTACAGGCATAAGCCACTGCCTCCAGCCTTAATTCATCTATTTCTTTCTGTCACATTGCTACCTTCTTACTTCAGTTTTGCCTAAAAAAAATCTAATAATTTCCCACTGTTCCCACTCTTTCCTTCCTATAGTACTAGTTTTAGGTCTTTCTAATACTTGAATCATTCAAACCACTGTTTTCAACTTGACACTCATATCCTTGGATTAGTAAATATTTGAATGTCTACCCTATTTGAATGATAGTTTCTAGATCTTGAACCACTGTAATGACTTTCTTTCAGTCCTATCTATTGCATTTTACAATCAGTACATTTGTTCATTCTGTCCTAAAAACCCACTGTATTTTTAGATCTCAGATTTTGCTCACTCCTTTATCCCTTGTTACTCACTAAACTCCTATTCTTTTTGGAGATACTGATCTTGTGCCAGCTCATCTGTGAAGTCTTTTCTTTTATAACAAGAGTTTCTTTGCTCCTGCTCCCTTTTGCTCTTATGTCCTTTTCTAGTCCTTTGGCTGAAGGAAAGCTCATCTAAAAGGTTGGGATATTAACTACTGTTTAAAAGAGGACCCAGTTATTGTCCTACCTAACTCTATTTGATCCTGCTGATATCTCTTTGAGTTATTTTTTTTTCTCCCCAGCTCACCTCCAATTTCAGGAACACTAAGCCATATAGACAAACATTTCATGACAGTAAGAGTCCAGTAACATCCCATCCAAAATCAAAAGATGGACTCAGAGACAAAAAATGCAGTGAAAGACTTCAAGGGGCTACGAATGTGGCTTAGTGGTAGTGTGCTTGCCTAGCATTCATGAAGCTCTGGGTTCGATTCCTCAGTATGACATAAACAGAAAAGCCAGAAGTGGCGCTGTAGCTCAAGTGGTAGAGTTCTAACTTGAGCAAAAAGAAGCCAGGGACAGTGCTCTGGTCCTGAATCCAAGCCCGAGGATTGGCATAAAAATGATCTTCAAGCAGTTTTACAAAAGGGTTTCAATTCAACATGTCAGTTTGTGAGTACACTGCATCTTGATCAATGTCACCTCTTCTATTGTTCTTCCCCATCCCTTGTAACCCTACCTATTTCCTCAAGTTAAAAGCAAGAGTTTTAATAACAGTTTGCAAAGATTAGGTGTCTGTCTGATGGGCAATCATGCTTTCTGTGATTGCAATGGGCAATTGCAATTGCAATGGGGGTCCCTGCACCAATTCTTCTTTGTTCGAAGTACTTTTCATCTCATATTCACTGTGACCATGAGTTCTGGAGAACAGGAGCATATATGTCTTATCCCTCTTGCTTATTGCAAAGATTAGGATATATAGTTGAAATATATTATTAGTTGAATAACATGTATTTACTATTAAAAGAATAGTCAGCTATATTAACCATCGACTACTATTCCCATCAGTCACAAAACTGAAAGAAAACAAAGATCTTCCGCCATTGAAGAGTAGTTCTAGGAGAGTAAGTAATATGGATTGACACCAGAGGGAACCACTGAATTGTGCCATTGGGGGAGGAAAACTAGTTTTGTCTTTACCTTGCATGATTTTTACCTGACATAGGCACTACAAACAAATGACAGATTAATAAAAGAAAAGTAGAAATTTAATATGTTTAGTATATACATAGAAGATATTCAGGGTTGATTGATGGAATAATTAAAGCCTCTTAAAAAGGTGGCTTTGAATTCAAACTTGAAAAACAACTTTAGCAAAGGCAAGTAACTTTTGACAGCAGTGACAAGACAAAGTTAAAAGTAGTCCTAAGGCAGCAAATTATGGAAATAAATACTCAATTTATAAATAAATAGTTCGAATAAACAGTAAAGCTACTTGGTCACTAGATTCTCCTAGTGTTCCCTTCAAACTAATTAGAGTTGAAAATTGCCTTCAGTAATAGCTTTTATTCTTACTGTCAGGGAGGGGAGGATATGATGGGATTACAAATTATATTTAAAGTAATAGCAAGTTTGGCTAGGTTAATATTGAAGTTTTACCTCATTAAAATTCTGTAAATGCTATCCATCTCTGTACTTGATAAATATTCTATTTGTCATATTCCCAAATATCATATTCTTTAGTGCCTATTTTGTTAAATGTACTTACCACTAATCTATTCCCCAAAATTCCTAGTCCTGTGAACCTCTCAATGCGTTCAGAAGCATCAAATATTTTATTAGTTTTCTTTCCCTGAAAATGTTGACATTTCCTCAGAGCCTCCTGTATAAATGTGCCAACTTATACAGGTTGTTTGCTAGAGTCATTCACATCTGTGATGTTGAGAGATAGTTCAGCATCATTTTTTGCCTTTCTCTTGTGTTTCCTAGGTTTGCTCAAATCTCATCTAATTTGTTCATTTGATTTACCTTATTGTCTGAATAAATCATACTTCTAGTAAATTCCTCAGAAAGAATGCATTCATAACCCATTTCTAAAAAACCTGCATGGCAAAAAGTTCCTTAATCTACTTGTTTTATTAGGTAGAAAATTTCAGATTAGATATTTTCCCTCAGGATTGGAGAGCATTGCCCAATAGCTCCAATCTCCAGTGTTGCCATTTGAGATATCACATTTTATTAAATATTTTCTATATTTTAGACATCTATTATTTGAATGTTAGAACTTTTTATTTGTCCCTTTAATTTATAATGCTCTCTTCCTTATTTGCACAATTTTTTTATTGTATTGATCTGCTTTCTGGTAGCTTTACTCAATTTTGTCTTCCCAACTTTCAATCTAACTTTGTTCCTTTTATTGTCATACATTGAATTCCCAAGAACTCTTTTATTTTTTGAACTTGTAGAAGAAAGACCTTATGAACTATTACAGTAATTAGGTCTAGTTATATCAATTAGATATCATTCTATATGCATTTATAAATATTGCATAGTGATACACATGCTATTCATAGTCACAGGTCTAATGTTGCATAGAAAATACATTGTGATACAAATAATTTCCTCTTATGGAAAATGATCTTCATTATTAGAATATTTATTTAATTCTTTGATGAAAAGTTGTCTTTGTTTAGAAGAAAAGTAAGTTTATAGTCAAAGAAATAAAAGACCCATCAAGTAATTAATATAGATATGAGTTCTAGACATAATTTCATAATGAGAATAACTTGAGTTTGGTGGTTTATGAAAGCCCAGAGAGATTTCTTTTTAGTTTTGTGGGCCATGACTAAAGGACTCAGTATTATATCACACAAAGTATCTGAGGTTCTCAATCCTTGTTTTACATGACTGGGTTGCATTTTCCTGTGAGTATATATGTTTTACATGGGAAGTTTAGAAAAGAATGGTTTAAGTAAGAAAATAAATTTTTTTCCTTCCTTCCTTCCTTCCTTCCTTCCTTCCTTCCTTCCTTCCTTCCTTCTTCCTTCCTTCCTTCTTTTGTCCCTCCCTCCCTCTCTTCCTTCCTTCTTTTGTCCCTCCCTCCCTCTCTTCCCTCCCTCTCTTCCCTCCCTCCCTCTCTTCCCTCCCTCCCTTCCGCCCTTCCTCCCTTCCTCCTTTCCTCCCTTCCTCCCTTCCTCCCTTCCTCCTTTCCTCCCTTCCTCCCTTCTTTCTCTTTCTTTCTTTCTTTCTTTCTTTCTTTCTTTCTTTCTTTCTTTCTTTCTTTCTTTCTTTCTTTCTTTCTTTCTTTCTTTCTTTTCCTCCCTCCCTCCCTCCCTCCTTCCCTCCCTCCTTCTCTCTCTCCCTCCCTCCCTCTCTCTCTCCCCTTCTCTCTCTGTCTCTGTCTCTGTCTCTGTCTCTCTCTGTCTCTCTCTCTGTCTCTCTCTCTCTACCTGACTGCCTACCTGCCTGCCTCTACTGTGGCTTGAATTCAAGGCTTCATAATCTCTATCAGCTTTTTTACTCGTGGCTGATGCTCTACCACTTAGGCCATGCTTTCTATCTAGCATTTTGCTGGTTAACTGGAGATGGAATTTTGACAACTTTTCTGCTTGGGCTGCCTTTGAGCCATGATTATCTAATCTCAGGCTCCCAAGTAGCTAGGATACAGGTGAGAGCCACTGGCGCTGAGCCACTTTGTTCTTACTTAAGAAAAAATTCATGCATATTTGATGTCCATATAGTTATATGGCCACATGTTTTAGTCTATTTTTCAATTACTATAATGAATATTGGAGACTAGTTAACTTTACAAAGAGAAGAGGCTTATTTAGTTCACAATTCTAAAGGCTGAAGGGCCTGATGCTATCATTCATTTACCCTGGTGAGAACTTAATGACAGATGGCATCAGGATGATGGTGACTATGTATGAGGAAACACATGAAAATACAGGATATCACAGTGAAAGGCTTTCTTTAAAATAGATTATAATTGTAAAGAGTGTTTTCTGTACAACCTTTTCACAAGAACTTTTGAACCCTATGAGAATTATCTTCATGATCTCTCAGCACAGTGCTACCCTGGCCTAATTCCCACTAGGCTTCATCTCTTAATGATCCCACCATCCCCAAATACCAGAACACCATAGGCCAAACTCTAACACCTGCACAATTTGAAGACACACCCAAATTATGCCCAAAACATAATACCACCTGAGTGGCAACCTTGTAATGTTCATAAAATACATGAATTGATAGTTTAGCCAGAACTTTAAGCAAACTATTACTAGGTTGATGCACATTATTGATACAACTACAAGAACTTTGGTTACACTTAATTTACAAATATACTATTGCTTACGTTTTTGTCTGGTTAAGCCATGGAAATAAACCATTTTGATTTTATGCGACTTCCAAAGCTAAGTTAACAAGGGGTCATGAAGCTTCTTTTAGATTCTCTCAGAACATTTTTCTTTGGAGCTTTCAGCCACTGTGTAAGAAGTTGTAGGCCACCATGCTGTGAGGAAGCACAAGCCACTGTAGGAAACCCTGTGTAGGTAATTCCAGTGAATGCTTTAGTAATAGCTGGTCACAGTAGCCAGGTATCAGTGAAAATGTCATTAATGATTTTTGCTCCCAGTAGGTGAGTTGTTTCCAGCCTTCTGTCCTTTTCAGTTGAGATTACAGACATTGTGAATTAATGCCCTCTCAATGAAACCTTCCCCAATTTCTAGCTCCAATTTCCATGAGCTTATTAATTGCTTAATCTCCTGAGCTTTGGAGTCACTTGTTGTATAGCACTAGATTTTAGAATGTAAAATATATAGGACTCATTTATGTTTGTGGGAAGGTTTTTGCCTGTTAGATCAAATAACTGCCAAAAGTAAGATTTAGCTCCTTATCATTGAAAACATTAAACATGTTTTAGTTACTGCATTTGTAAAAAGGAATGAACGTTATTTAAAACATCTTAAAATCAAATGTTGCAATTTGCTGATGGAAAATTTGAATATCAAGCTTAGTGAATTGATCTTAAAAGTTCAAGAAAAATACAGTTTGAAAATGTAATAAAACAGAACTACTTGTGTGTGTGTATGAGAGAGAGAGACAGACAGAGAAGAGAGAGAGACCAGGAATTGAACTTGATAACTGAGGCAGGCTTCTCACCACTGGAGCCATGTCACTGTGATGAAACACTTGAGAAAATAAACTTGGTTTCAGTCCATAGCTGGTGATACCATTGAGATGGATTTGTGAAGAGGAGCAAAATCATGGTGGCAGGAACATGTGACCAATGAGGCTTCTCACTTCATGATAGCTGGAAGCAGAGAGAGGAGGAGGAGGAGGAGGAGGGGGAGAGGGAGGGGGAGGGGGAGGGGGAGGGGGAGAGGGAGGAGGAGGGGGAGGAGGAGGAGGAAAAGAAGTGTTCAAAGACAAGATATACTCTTTCAAGTTACCTCTGTTCCCCACAAGTCACCTACTTCCTCTAAGTAGGCCCCATCTTCCAATTTACACACTTCTTAATATTCATTCAATTACAAATCTTCAATTAGAAATCCATCAGTGGAATAATAATCCATCAGGTCAGCATCTTCATGATCCAATCACTTCCCAACACCTTACCTCTGCACATTTGCACTGGAGACAAAGCCATTTTGGAAGGTGCTTTATATTCAAACCATGGCACAAGCCTATAACTTATTTGGGTTTGTGAGCTAATAGCAAAGGGGAGTTTGCTTTGAGTCTTATCCATATCTGGCATAGATAAGACTTTAGATGAAACTTTAAAATTGAAGTTGATGCCGGCACAACTAAAATTACTTTGAGCTAGTATGTGTATTGGGATGGAATGGATAGATTTGTATGTGAGAAGAACATAAACTCTGGGGTGGGAGGGTGATGCCATGGCTTCAGCATCTTCTTCAAAATTCAGGTGTTGCCAATGCAATAGTATTGAGAGATAAAAACCACAGAAAGGTGATTGAGCAGTGAAGACTCTTCCTTCATGAGCAGAATTAAATAATTGACTGAGAGTTTGGCCTCTATGTTCTCTTTGGTCACATGGGGACTCAGCATTTGTCTCTCACACCTTTCTTCCTTCTACTGTGTGAGGTCCCAACCCCAAAGACCTTACCTTTTCCTTCCATGGCCATACAGGTACTAAAACATTACATTCAACATAAGGATTTTTAGAAAACCCTATATAATCATTGTTTTAATTGTTTTCTTTTTGTTTGTACTGGATTTGAACTCAAGTCCTCACACTTGTTGGGTACACTTAATACAGAACCCTAGATATCACACAGTCATTTCTCTTTTTCAAACTAGCTTGCTTACCTAGTTTCTGATTGTATTGTTTGGACACACTGCTCATTTGTCTGAGTTCCCTTGAACTCAGAGGTCAAGGGTAAAGAGGTCAAGAGGTCAAGAGGTAGGCCTCAGAAGGAGCTAGAGCTCTGTTGAGGCTGAAGCTTATCAGCAATGAGCTTTACTGGAAATAACATAAGTAGATTTTATTTTCCAACTGAAATTTCAATACTAGTAACTTTAATTTTCTTCCACTGAGCAGCTCAGGTGCCTTGGAAAGTAAAATTCTAATCCACTATCAGGAGAAAATCTGTATGCCAGCATTTTAGAAAATGATTGAAGTTCCTTACATTAAATAATAACCCAGGTTAGCACCCTTTCAGTGAATTACCATACATGTGCAGTTTTATCTCCTGGCCACACCATCTGACCCTTTCCAGAGTTTTTGGTTTGAAGCCAAGTCTAAAATTTTCAAATTTCTTTGAAGACCTCACATTAGTATTTATTCAACAGGATCTTTGACCTGATAGGAATTCCTTCCTATGATGACTTCTATTATGATTCCTTCAATACAAATGGTATAAATGCCTGATTTCTGTTATGGGCCATGAATGAAAAGCATTCTATATTTATTCCCTAGATAAGTTCTGAGGCTTAATTCAGATACAGGTAACTATGCAACTCAAATTGTAAAACGGTTTACATATTATGAAGAAAACACTATATGACCAAAGAAAGTACTTCTTCATCCGAAACTAACATATCACTTGTTGCCAGAATTTGATGTGCCTATCCAATTTTTTAAATGTAGAGGGTGAGAAAGTACTAGCTACTAAATTTGACCCTGGCTAGCATGCTGTTTCATATCTGTGAAACATGATTGGCTTCAAATGCTGGAATAGTACAGGAATATTTTTTTTCTCTTGTTCCATTTCTTACACAAAGTGCTTGATGTTATATAAAATATCTTCTGGGAGAGTACAATTGATGGTGCTTTTATCATAATTATGATTATTATCATCTACTCTCATCATTTGGGACCTTCCATTTTCTGGCTATGTGAAAGGATCGCTTTGAGTCACATGGCCTTTTAAAAGAGAAGAAATTGAAAAATAAGTTGAAACTTCCATCTATACTGACCTTTGGCTTACATATAACTACAGACTTTTCAAGGATTACCAATCTCAGTGCAATACAATATACTTTTTAAAAAAAATTTTTTCTTTAGCAAGCCATTTGATTTAAAAATGGAAACTAGTAAGACCTATGAAAAGATGAAGGGCTGTCACATTTTTTCTCTCTAGTTTATTCCTCAGGTCCCTCTATGTCTCTGTCTCTGTCTCTGTCTGTCTCTGTCTCTCTGTCTCTCTCTCTGTCTCTGTCTCTCTGTCTGTCTCACTCTCCCTCTTTCTCTGTCTCTCTGTCTCTCTGTCTCTCTCATGAACACTAGCTCTGCCCTGATGGTAATCAAAGGCATTTTCTCATGGATGTGTATAGTTCAGGATAGTTCTTTGTCTTCATGGAGGATGTGTAAGTTCAATTGCTCATGGATGTGTATAGAACAGGATAGTTCTTTGTCTTTATGGAGGGTCTAGTGCTTAAGTTTTGGACTCGTGACCTTGTGTTGTTCTTACACAAAACTTATTTATGCTAGCAGACATCTTGTTGATTTTTTTGAGAACTGGGTCTTTTTCTAGGAGGCCCTTGACCAAGAAAATGTTAGAGTCAGATGTGAGACACAAAGTGATCAGCAGCAGAAACACAGGATGTAAGAGAAGCAGTGCCTTACTTATAGAGTAATGAGAGAAGAGGGATACTATCAGAACCAATGCATAAATCACAGCAGCACCACACTTAGTGCAGGGAGCAGAGAGTAATGTACCTGTGAGTCGAGGCTGTAACAAGTCCATATGGTGCTAGGTAAGAGGTTTCCTACAGGAGGTTCTAATTGGTGAGGGGCAAACAACCACTCATGGGTCCTATGGGACTCAGGGCAGGAAAGACTTCGCGACTCTCAGCTCCAGTGAAGCATCAAAAGAGACAGAAGTGGAGTTGTGGCTCAAGTGGTAGATTTCACCTTAAGCAAAAATGCTCAGGGATGGTGACCCAGCCCAGAGTTTAAGCCCAAAGACCAGCATGTGCATGCATGTGTGTGTGCGCGCGCACACACACACACACACACACACACCACCCCCACCAAACAAAATTGAAAAGACTAAAGAGAAATCCCTACCACATTTCCCTTCTTCACCTTTTTAACTCTCCTGACATGTATAGGAATCATTCCTCAAAGCTTATTTAGTTTTTGTTACTACACTTAAAGTATTTATTGAATGCTAAAGTTTGAATGTGTCCCCATTATTTATGTGTTGGAAAGTCATTTCCAGTGTAACAGTGCTGAGAGGTGGTACCATTAACAGGTTACTATAAACTCTAAAGACCAGATTAGTGTCATCATTTTGTGAGAAACATTCACTTCACTCGTCCATGCTCAGAGACATAAAGTATAGGAAAAGGGAGACTTTAATGATGGTCTTGTCTATCAGGCACACTATCTAGAGGTCTTCAACAGATACTAAAGAGGTTATAACAAGCAGTTTATTCCCCAATGTGCAAATCTTCCCCTACTCTCTTGGTTCTCCATTGACTGAGTTCTGTGGGGTTTACAATCTTCCTGCATGTTGCCTGTTTTCTTAATTTACACTAGGTAATTTTAGTATAGGCACCTTTTGGAATTAGTTCAATTTTAGAAGCAGGACTTGGCTATATCTACCCCCTTGGTCTATTATGGCAGGGAGGGTTTTCTGGGTATATGCTTTCTGCCATGTATGCGTTTTTCATTTACTCTTTCATTTTATTGCAGTTCATTCTTTTCCCTGCTAGTAGTCCTGTTTGCCTATCCTGTTTGCCTAGGGACCTTCCAGGCTAATGAACTTTGCTACTAAATTGTTGTGTAAGAAAGCTCCTTAGTAACTTTCTATCCAGGGTCAGATGCCTTCTCTTGAAAATGAACACTGACTTTATATTCCCAACAATTTCGGGTGTGGGTTTGTTGTGAGAGAGTTCTGACTCTGCTCCTGCACAGTCTCTCATGTGGTGATTTCTGAAGTGGAGTGATGTGCCGATGATGGCTCTCAACAGACCCCAACCCCTTCATCTTGGACTTCAGAGCCTTCAGAACTGTGAAAATCAATTTATTTTTGTAAATTACCCAGTTTTAGCCTGAGAGAATTGCTCATGTGGTAGAATTCCCTCCTAGGAAAAGCAACGCCCTGGGTTTAAATCCCAGTGTCACAAAATCTTAACAAAAATTTCATACATTAATTAATCTCTTATATTCTGTTGTAGTGGCACAACACAGACTAAGAATATTTAGAGTAGTGTTTTGAAGTATGGAGCATGGCACTGTAATTACCATTGTACCTTTTCCTTTTTAAATTACATTAAGTTAAATTAAATATATTTTATTACCTTACATTAGCAAAACAAGGGGTAATTTCATTATTACATTTTGACATGTCTATATTCCAATTAATCTCAGCTCCTCTTTTAAAGTATTTATTCACATGTGTCAGTAGATGACAGTTCTACTTAATTTAGTCTTTCTTTCTATTCATGACTAAAGTTCTATTGTAGGAGTAAATCATGTTAGGTTGATCCCTCTTCTTACTAATGAGTAGTTAAGTTGTTTCTAGTATCTTCCATTAAAAATGATACTGAATCAAATATATTTTTAATATATCTTCTTAATAGTATATACAAAAATGTCTTAAAGACTGGCTCTCAATAAAATGTAGGGGCATTTGACAATGTCTAGACACTGTTATAGCTGGGTAGAATATACTATCAAGTAGATAAAAACCAAGGATACTGCTAAACATTCAACAATTTTTAAGATGAGAAAATGTCTGGCACCAAATGGCAATAACAACAAAACAAAGATACTCTTTCCTTTAAGGTGTGAAGCAAAAGAACTAAAGAGAAATTTATGCCATGGTCATGAATGATGAAGTCATAGTTTTAATGTAACATTTTTTTCTAGAAGTTAATCTGTAGATTTAGTCTACTTCCAGTAAATATATTCACAGTTTTTTATATGGAATTTGATAAACATATTCTTTTACTGATTCTTACTGGCATATGGATGACCAAATGCACACTGCCAGTAATTTAGATTGGTAAATATGAAGTATATAAAAGCAGTTAGGTGATCATCTCTCAATAGCATATTTTTGGCATACAAAACTTTTCTTAGGCTGAATTTGGTTATCATCATTTGACCTAGGTGGTGGAAAGATTTCTTTTGATATAGTACATATCTGGATTTGGGCATAACTTATACAGCTTTTATAGTTTGTATAGGCCATAATGCTTATAATAAACTTTATACATTTCCATATAGTCTGACAATAGAAAGCATATATTAGATACATTTAACTCTATTAGCCATCAGTGTCCCTATGTGGGAGAACCAAGTATCATTATTTCAACAGGGGCCCTCCTCATAATTTAATGGTTCAAATTTTCTAGCAATCCATATCTTCACTAACTTTCAAAACTAGTATCACTGTTAATGTCAGAAATGGATATTTTTATTGTCAAATTAGGGTGATAGATAATAAAATAGTATCTCTTTGGTAAAATAAAAATTACTCAGGTTTGAACAATAAAGCTATTATTTTGGTTTTAGGAAAATGTTTCTTCCTTTATGTATACAGTTCAATATTTCTATTGCTTTTCTGCTGTAAATTGTAAATGACTTGCTTTGATTTCCTCCACTAGGGAGCCATAAATCTCTTCATAGAATCTCAGAGGACTGCAATGCATTGTAAACTTCTGCTAAGTTTACTACTTCCTAAGGCACTAATGAAGTTAGCAATAGATCTTAATTATGGTGGTGACCTTGTTGACCAGAACTGGTACTATAATGTTTTATCTTAGTGTGGTTAATTCTGACAGCTTCATTATTGGCCTGAGAGTTGTGGCTGATTGTTGTAGTAGCCAGTTCTTCTTTCTTCTGTTTAAATTTAATGGTTCCATGAATAGATAATCCCGAATACTGAAGTTCTCCTCCATGATAACGTGCTCTGAATTTTTTAGGTTTAAATAAGAAAATAGTGGTATAGTTATTCATTTGACTACAAGCTTAGGATCTCACCTTGCTGGCACAGGTGAATTCCCTCAGTCTGGATTTTCTTCTAATTTTCTTATCTGCTTGCTATCTATTATAACTCCTGAGTTATATGCCCCTTTTAGGGATTTTACAGTCCCTTACGGTCTTCCAGAATAGATATTCCACCAAAGAATTCTATACCTTCTTATCCAAACCCAGAGATAGGTACTTTTAAATAGCAACTTAGGTAACACAAAGTAATATGTTAGTTATAACCTAATGTGAGTGATGTCCTAATAGTACTGATACAGTTTCATGTGAAGGAAAGATGATATGCAACGCAAGAAGAAAGCAGCCATATATCTAAACTAAAGAAAGAAGTTTCAGGAGAAACCAACCCTTCAAACTTCTTGGTTCTTTACTTCTGTGGAAGAATAAAATTGAGTTATTGTAGTATTTTGTTATGATAGTTCCCTCAAATCAGCATGAGTTGAATAACAGAATAAGAAGCTGCCTTACTCTATTTCTTACTGCTATTAAAGAAAAGTCTGAGAGCTGGTAATGTGGCTTAGTGGTAGAGTGCTTGCCTAGCATGCACAAAGCCCTGGATTTGATTCCTCAGCACCACATGAACAGAGAAGGCCGGAAGTGGTGCTGTGGCTCAAGAGGTAGGATGCCAGCCTTGAGCAAAAAGAAGTCAGAACAGTGTTCAGGCCCTGAGTCCAAGCCCCAGGACTGGAAAAAAAAAAGTCTGAGCAGAATAGTTTAATGATGTTTAGGAGATAATGAGGAGTCTGGAGTGATCGAATATGAATGCATTTAAAATTACCAAAGGGGTCGAAATTATGTAGGAAGGAGTGAGAGTAGAGGACAGAAGAGGTGAGAGAACTGAGCTTGATACATATTGTTCCACTATAGAGAGTTCAATGAAATTAAGACAAACCAGAAGAGGAGGTGGACATCTGTGAGACAAGAGGAAAGAAGAGTGGTATTCAAGAAAGCAAGTGAAGTGAGTACTTTAAGGAAACAGAGGGAGACTGATTAATTGATCTTGATAAGGACTGCAAATGGGTCAATTATATTTGGCAACTTGGATATAGTTGATGGATGACCTGAACCATGGTGATTTCAATGAATAGTGGACTAAAGGTCAGAATGGTGGGGTTTTAAGAGAAAAGGACACATATAAATAAATGGAGACAATAAAACCAACTCTCACTAATTAAATGACATCATACATGCACATAAGATACCTTCTCCATCAATCATTGTTCTTACTATTTCTATTACTTATTTTATCCAGTGAAACTAGGTACAGACATATGCACCAGGTGGGTTTAGAAGCCAAAGAGGGAAGAAATAAGGATATATTTACTAAACAGCTGGGCAGGACAAGAAGTGAGTTCCTTCATGTTTTTTTTTTTTTGGCCAGTCCTGGGGCTTGCACTCGGCCTGAGCACTGTCCCTGGCTTCTTTTTGCTCAAGTTTAGCACTCTGCCACTTGGGCCACAGCGCCACTTCTGGCCATTGTCTGTATATGTGGTGCTGGGGAATTGAACCCAGGGCCTCATGTATATGAGGCAAGCACTCTTGCCACTAGGCCATATCCCCAGCCCCCTTCCTTCATGTTTTGTCCTAACAGTGTAGCACTCCTTTTAAAATGACCCTTCAGTTTACAAAGCACCTTACATCTATGGCCTTGGAAAACTAATACAGCTCTCTGAAGATGGCATTTTAAGCCTTATTTTATATAGAAGAAAATTAAGATTCTGGTGGATTCAGAGTTGTTTATTGTCAGGCAGTAGAAAACAGTCAGGCTCCTCATGTAATTAACACTTGTGCAAGACTTCATCTGTACCTAAATTGTTTATAATTCCAATGCTAGATTTCTCTGCAATGATTATTGTCCAGTTTCTCCCCTTCGCTCTATATTTTTTCTCTTTCAAAAACCATTGAAATGCAGTTAGACATTCCTTTTATGAAATACTTATTACAGATCAAACATAATATTGCAATCAATGCCATTTATCTTGGTCTCCTTAGCTTAAGAATTCAGTAAAAGAAAGTCACAGAAATTTAATTTTGATCCAGTTCTTGGAAATATTAATTCAATTAAGTAAAACAAGACAAAAATATGCTCCATTTTCATCACTTCAACTAAGTTCATGAGATTTAGGGCCACACATGCTGCAATTGTCTGGGGGTGTTTTGTTTATGTTTGGCATGGGTTTTAGGCAAATTACAAGTGGCCTGAATGACCTGAAAGTCCAAGGCTGTAGACTACAGCTTTGATATGTTGTAGTCACACAGATTTCAGAATATTCCTTATCTAAGTTTTTTCTCGACAAAAGAGGCAGGCATTCTCAGCTATGTGGCTAAATGAACAACGGCTGAGTGTAGGGGCAAGAAACACAGATATAACTTGTCTTAGGCAGTCACCAAAGGCCTGGTTTCAAAAGAACAATTATGTTCAGGAAATTTTCAGTACACTGTGGGGCTGTTAAAGAAATTGTCTCCATCCATACCCATTAGCATGAAAAGACTAATCCACAATGCCCTAAGGAAGGGTGCTTTGCTCAGAAATGTGGCATTCGGTTTCTGTAAATCCAGCTCTGCACAGAAATTCCTTTTAAAGCTGTGCATTTCACAAATTGTAGTAATGGCCTAGGGGTGTAATGAATTACAAAAGATGGGATAATCACAAAGAAAGAGCATAAAAGGAGAGGGAGATGCACAGAAACCTCATTGTTTCCAATGATCAGCAAAATAGGTCAGACAACAAGTTCTGCTTTGATGTTTGATGTTTTTATTTTCAGGGAATTCTGGGTAATGAAGTGTAACCTTGGCAAATGGAAACAAGATTCAATAAAGAGCTAGAGAACTAACTCTTTATAGAATTAGTATGGAATGAGTCATTTTTATGGCATATTTGAATAGAATCTCAATTCTCGTGGCTTCTATAGAAGTTTTTTCTTAGTTTTCCTTTTCTTCTAGTTTCATTATCTATTGAACTAGATGCAGAATGATATTAAACGGCACTTACATTCATGTCTTCTTCGGAAAAATTAAAGAAATCCTTATTACCTATAGTAGGTTAACATTGAGAAGGTATTGGTTATAAGTTAAATAAACCCAGTGTTATTATTGGCTCTGTAGTCTTTTCAGGTCAGTAAGTTTGGTTTTAAGCTTCAAGTTTTCTACCTTTAAATGGGGGTGGATACACTATTTTACACTGTTATCATAAGGCTATAAGAAAAAATGTTTGCAGCCCTTGATACATTTGAGATGAGTTAGAGCACTGTTACTATATCTTACAGTTACCAAATACCTGGAACAGCCTGAATGTGTATTTATGTATGTGTACGTATGTTAGTATATAACTATATGTGACTTTCAGTTTATCATCACTTGTAGAGCTTCAAGATTTGAATTAAAAATGAAACCTCAGTGCTTTTCAATCTGATATGAGTTAGAGGAAAAGCAGTTAATCAAGGAATTGTGGCCTGAAGAGCTTGAAGGTAGCACAATAAGCTGCCCGACAACAATGAAATGGGGGCATCATGATATAAAAAAGTAGGGAAGTATGAAGAACAAAAGAATGAGGAAATAAAGACAAGATAGAAAACTTTGGTGTCTCAACTTCCGAAACAGAAAAGTGACCCACTAATCAGAAAGCCACTCAATTCTCAGCCCCAGGCCAAGTTTTGTAATGAGGAAGAAAGGCCAATATAGAAGAAATGAGTAAGTGCTGTCTTCCTGGTTGCATATCTATGCCACCTACTCCCTTTCTCAGCCACATTTATTTTTAAGTCAGCTTTCCTATCACTTTTACTTACATTTGTGTATTGTCAGAATTCTCTTGCCAGATGCCAGACCGAAGTTGTTTTGGTGCCCTACACTTTTTGGTAACATATTCGGTGTATTATTGCCCAGGAAATGAGGAATAAATATCTATGTTTCTGACATGGATTCATTGAATGGTTATAATTCTCCATCTCTCATTCTACCTATCAGAAAGTTTTAGAGGCCTAATTCTTTGTAACTATAAGGATGTCTCAAATATATCAGGATTTTCCATGGGGCTTATTTTGTCACCAGAGGAGAGGAGAATGAGCTCCCTCATCTTCCCAGTTTGCATTTAAAATCACAGGTAAATGTGAAAAGCATTTGAAGTTGTCTCACAAAAAGAAGAGGATCACAAGAAACCTTATAAAAAGTTATTTTAGTGTAACAGTATAAAAGTAGAGAGAGAAATGGAACCTTTGCTGCAAATTCAGAAGTGAGGATCAAGCTAAAAAATGGCAGCCCTTTCCTGGATTCTGTGTGCTCTGAGCTGGGGAAGTACACATTATCAAGGGCAAGTCTAACAACTCTTAGTTACTAGACAATGGTTTTGGGGAATGACCCAGGTCTCGCTAAACCACAAAAACAATAGGTAAGTTTTGGGGTTCTTTTGGCCAGGCATGCCTTTCATTTTTCAGTTGATCTCTTTAAAGAGCCATTCAACTTACTAACATCTTGAAGGGGAAGGCAAATAAACATAGAACCTTTATGTCTTCTTCTTATTATTTTATTTTATTTTTATTTTTTCTTATTTATTGCCAAAGTGATGTACAGAGAGATTACAGTTTCATATGTTAGGCATTGGATACATTTCTTGTGTTTGTTACCTCTGCCCTAATTCCCCCCTCTTCCCTCCCACTTTCCCTCTCCCCCGATGAGTTGTTCAGTTGGTTTACACCAAACAGTTTTGCAAGTATTGCTTTCATACTCGTTTGTCTTTTTATCCTGTGTCTCTCAATTTTGGTATTCCCTTTCACTTTCCTAGTTCTAATACCAGTATATACAGTTTCCAATGTACTCAGATAAGATACAGTGATAGTGCTGGTACAACCACAGGAAGGGGTACAAGAGGGTCATCAACAATAGAAACTATGGTTTCACATGGCATGTTGAAAGGAATTACACCAGTGATATAACAGCTTTTTCCATAACATGGAGTTCATTTCACTTAGCATTATCTTATGCATTCATAGGGGCATAGCTATTAGGCTCTTGTGATTCTCTCCTGTGACTAGCCTAAACCTGTGCTAATTATTCCCTGTGAGGGAGGCCATAGAGTCCATGTTCCTTTGGATCTGGCTCACTTCACTTAGTATAATTTTTTCCAAGTTCTTCCATTTCCTTACAAATGAGGCAATGTCATTCTTTCTGATAGAGGCATAAAATTCCATTGTGTATATGTACTACACTTTTCTGATCCATTTGTCTACTGAGGGGTGTCTGGGTTGGTTCCAAATTTTAGCTATGACAAATTGTGCTGCGATGAACATTGTTGTGCTGGTGGCTTTAGTGGGTTCTTGTTTGTAGTCTTTTGGGTAGATGCCCAAAAGTGGGGCTGCTGGTTCATAGGGGAGCTCTATGTTTAGCCTTCATAGTCAAAATGTCAATATTGCCAAAGACTATCTACAAATTCAATGCAATACCCATTAATATCCCATCACCATTTTTTAATGAAATAGAGGAAGCAATCCAGAAATTCATATGGAAGAATAAAAGATCCTGAATATCAAAAACAATCCTAAGCAGAAAGAATATTGCTGGAGGAATTACAATACCCAACTTCAAGCTGTATTATAAAGGTATAGTAATAAAAACAGCTTGGTATTGGCACCGGAACAGGCCTGAAGACCAATGGAACAGAATTGAAGACCCAGAAATGAACCCACAGAACTATGCCCACTTAATCTTTGATAAAGGAGCTAAAACTATAGTCTGGAAGAAAGATAGCCTCTTTAACAAATGGTGCTGGCAAAACTGGTTCAACACCTGCAACAAACTAAAACTAGATCCTATATCACCCTGCACCAAAATCAATTCCAAATGGATCAAAGACCTTGAAATTAAAACAGATACCCTGAAAACACTAAAAGAAGGAGTAAAAGAAACACTTGGGCTCCTTGGCACAGGATGGAACTGCTTTAACAAAGACCCAGAAATGCTACAAATCAAAGAAAGGATGGACAAATGTGACTGCATCAACCTGCAGAACTTCTGCATGGCAAAGGACATAGCTCTCAAGATAAATAGAAAGCCCACAGATTGGGAGAAGATCTTTACCGGCCATACAAAGGACAAAGGTCTCATATCTAAAATATATGTAGAACTAAAGAAATTAAATTCCTCCAAAACAAAACCTCAAAGAATCAACAGCCCCCTCAGCAAGTGGGCTAAAGACTTAAAAAGAGATTTCTTTGATGAGGAAATGAGAATGGCCAAGAGTCACATGAAAAAGTGCTCTACATCTCTGGCCATAAAAGAAATGCAAATCAAAACAACATTGAGATTCCATCTCACCCCAGTAAGAATGTCCTATATCAAGAAAACTAACAATAATAAATGTTGGAGGGGATGTGGCCAAAAGGGAACCCTACTTCATTGCTGGTGGGAATGCAAACTGTTTCAGCCACTCTGCCAAGCAGCATGTCTCCTTATTATTGCAACTTAACCCATAGAAGTAGATAAGAAGGGAGCTTGCTGCTCTGGATTTCAGATTTTACTTCCTGCTTCTAATGTCTGAAGTTTGATCCTTTTAATATTTATTAATTTTAATTTTTCTGCCTGTTGATTTACCCATTGAATCTAATCTCTCTATTGTTTGTCTATCCATCCTGCCTAAGTTCAGTGTGATGATTAGCACTGTACACAGCTCTTGGTTGGTTCACAGTAGATGAAAACTCATCAGCAGTTCACAAGGTGATGAACTCACTAGTCAAAAGTGAGTGAAAATTTCTTCACACAAGCTGCTAGTGAGACTCATTTTTTCCTTTGAATCATGTCACTTACTAGTCACTCACCTCTTTTTAGTAGCAGATATGCAACTTACCCACTACTTAAAAGAACAAATACTCATCAAGGAAGCAGTAATTCATCCATGTTGAAAAGGCATAGCTAAACCTATGGAACAAGTCACTCTAAGATAAACTAAAAATAGGTCTATGGATATAATCAGAACACATATACATATACACTCATATGCTTATATATTCATATAAAATTTGAATATTCTCTTTCATGTTTTACATAGAGATAAAGAAATTACCTTTTTTAATACAGAACTTAGAAGGGAAGTTTATCGATTTCTTTTGGGTTCCACATCTGCAAAGACGAGATAAGCTCACCATAAGCAGTGATGCAGTAAAGTCTACAAGAATTTTAAAGTGAGCTCCAAATTCACTGTGCTGTGGTTCTGCTCATATTATCAATTCAAATACTACAAATGTGTGTAAATTCTCTTCACCTGCTTTGGCGTAGATTAATACTTATTTAGGTAGATAGCTTTAGTGAGTCTTCTTTTTTGTACATACAATTAGATACTTGTCCACAAGCCATTGCACATGCTTCTAAACTATTCCTCAAGTGTTTCATCAAGAGAAACTGATATGACTGTCCATTGCCTGAAGCAATTGTATGGCTTTTCTGAACTTTAATGAATACATAAGAAAGGGAAGATGTAGGAGAGAGAGAGAAAAAAGTCATTTTCTCCTTTAGCCATCATGAATTCTTAGTAGGGCCTTCTGGAACAAAAACATATAACAAGAGAAAAAAAAGTCAGAAGTTTAGTTACGTGTGTGTGTGTGTGTGTGTGTGTGTGTGTATTTCTTGTGCAGGTAAGAAATAACCCAGAGGAGAGAATATAGGTCTACAGCAGATCTGAAAGTTATCTTACAATTAATACATAAATATCATTCTTCAATATAAGGTAAGAATAATGTGAGGAGAAGCCCAGTTAAAAATATTTGGCCAGGAGAGCTGCCACACAAAACAAAGGTAAAGTCAGTCTTACAGATTTCAGTAGATGTCTTCTCCATTGATTGAATATCTAATGATTTAGTCATATTTTTCTTACTTTTACAAATGGACATTTCCTTTGTAGATGGCATCATTTGGATCTTAAATGTCTCCTAAAGTCCATGTGCTGAAGGCTTGATTTCCTGCTGATAGACCTATTGATTGGTAGATGAAAGAGCCTTTAGGAAGTGGGGTCTACAGGAAGCAAGTTCAGTCATGGGTCATCCCTTCCTCCTCTTTGTTTCCTGGCTGCCCAGAGGTAAACAATTTACTTCCCTCAAATGCTCCTCACAATATGCTCTTTTCTTCTTCTTTTTTGTTATTAGCCCCAAAGCAAAAAGGACCACGCAACCACTGACCAGAACCTCTTTTTTTGTTTTGTTTTGTTTTTGTTTTTGTTTTTGCCAGTTCTGGGCTTGGACTCAGGGCCTGAGCACTGTCCCTGGATTCTCTTCTTCTTTTTCCTTTTTTTTTTTTTTTTTTTTTTTTGCTCAAGGCTAGCACTCTGCCACTTGAGCCACAGCACCTCTTCTGGCCATTTTCTATATAAGTGGTGCTGGGGCTTCATGTATACGAGGCAAGCACTCTTGCCACTAGGCCATATTCCCAGCCCCGGAACCTCTTTTCTTTTAATTAATCAAACTTTTTTCTTTATTGTCAAAGTATAGTACAGAGTCATATGTAAGGCAGTGAGTACATTTCTTAAAGTATAAGACAAGCTGAACCTTTCCTCATTTAGGTTGTTTTTTGAAAATATTCTGTCACAGGGTTTGAAAACCTACACATGATATATGAATAAGTTTCTTTCTTGCACCTAAGGATAACTTTTCAAATCTTCTTTTACGTTAGTAATTTGTTTTAAGAAACAGGAGATGAGTAAGAAACAGCTATAATCCTAGCTATTCAGGAAGCTGAGATTGTGGTTTAGAGTCAGCCAAGCAGACAAATCTAAAAAACTTTTATCTACAGTTAACCAGCAAAAAGCTGGAAGTGGAGCTGTGGCTCAAGTCATAGATTGCCAGCCTTGAGAAAAGCTAAGGGACAGAGCCCAGGTCCTGAATTCAAGCCCATGTACTAGTACAAAAATAAAACAACAATATAAAACCCCAACCAAAAATCAACAACAACAACAAAAAAAAGAAAAGAAAAAACCCAAAAGATTGAAACAACTGAACCAATCAGTCCATATCCTGTACACCCATATATATTACTTATTCATGAACAAATTTTTAAATGCATAAGGAGATGGAAATACAACTCTGATTTGATCTTTCCATATTATATACATGTATTAAATCATCCAACAGCAGCCTATAAACTCATGCAATTAATCTATCTATCTATCTATCTATCTATCTATCTATCTATCTATCTATCTATCTATCTATCTATCTGTCTATCTGTCTGTCTGTCTGTCTGTCTGTCTGTCCGTCTGTCTGTCTGTCTGTCTATCTATCTACCTATCTCTTGAAGTAATCTTTGTGCCAAAGAGGAAAATGTGGATCTCCTATAGTCAGACTTGAGGCAGCATATCTCTATGAAAGTAAAGAAAAAAGGAAAGGAAAGAGACAAAAAAATAAAAGAAGAGGAAGAAGAATTTGAATAGGAGAAGAGATGTATGCTTTTATTTACACCCTTTGACTTATTTTTCTCTAAGTCCATCTGCTTTTTTTTTATTCTACATTTTTTTCTTTATTGTCAAAGTGTGAGACAGAGGGGTTACACATTCATATGAAAGGCGGTGAGTACATTTCTTGTTCTACTTGATACCTCCTTCCTCACTTCCCCCCCTCCCTCTTCCCCTCTCTCCACAAGAGTTGTGCAGTTGATTTACATCAAATGCTTTCTAAGTGTTGCTTTTTGAATGGTTTGTCTTTTTGTTCTTTGTCTCTCGATTTTGGTGTTCTCTCCCTTCCCCAGTTCTATTACCCATATAGACAATATCCAGGGTACTCAGATGTAATACAGTGGTAGCAAGGGTATAACCACTGGAGGGACTACAAGAGAAACAAAATTAGACAAACCACTCAGTCAAACAGACAAGGAAAAAGAGAAAAACAGTAATACGAGTTCACATGGCATGTTGAGAATAATTACAACAGTGGTATAACTCTTGTTTCCATAACGTGGAGTTTATTTCATTTGGCATCTTCTTATGTGGTCATATAGGTGTAGCTACTGGGGTACTTTGGTCTTCTAACATGACTAGCCTATTCCTGTACTAGCAATTCCCTATGAAGGACACCATAGGGATTATGTTTCTTTGGGTCTGAATCATTTCACTTAGTATGATTTTTTTCCAATTGCTTTCCTTACGAATGGGACAGTGCCATTCCTTCTGATGGAGGCGTAGGATTCCATTGTGTATATGTACCACATTTTTGTGATCCACTCCTCTACTGAGGGGCATCTAGGTTGGTTCCATGTTTTAGCGATGACAAGTTGTGCTGCGATGAACATAGTTGTGCTGGTGGCCTTAGTGTGGTTTTGCTTGTAGTCTTTTGGGTAGATGCCCAAAAGTGGGTCTGCTGCGTTGTCAGGGGAACTCTATGTTTAGCCTTCTTAGGAACCTCCACACTGCTTTCCGGAGGGTTTGAACAAGTTTGCATTCCCACCAACAATGTAGTAGAGTTCCCCTTTGGCTACATCCTCTCCAGCATTTGTTATTATTATATTTCCTGATAATAGACATTCTTACTGGGGTGAGGTGGTATCTCAATGTTGTTTTGATTTGCATTTCATTTATGGTCAATGATGTAGAGCACTTTTTCATGTGACTCTTGGCCATTCTCATTTCCTCTTCAGAGAAATTTATTTTTAGGTCTTTAGCCCATTTGTTGAGAGGGCTGTTGGTTCTTTGATTGTTGGTTTTGGAGGAATTTAACTTTTTGAGTCCTGTTTATATTTTAGGTATCAGGCCTTTGTCTATTGTATGGCTGGTGGAGATATTTTCCCAATCTGTGGGCTTTCTATTTATCTTGGAAGCTATGTCCTTTGCCCTGCAGAAGCTCTGCAGTTTGATACAATCCCACTTGACCAGCCTTTCTTTGATTTGTTGGATTTCTGGGCCTTTGTTGAGGAAGTTTCTTCCAGTGCCAAGGAGTCCTAGAGTTTCTCCTATTCCTTCTTAGAGAGTTTTAAGGGTGCCTCATTTTATTTCCAGGTCTTTGATCCATTTGGAGTTGATTTTGGTGCAAGGTGATAAATAGGGATCTAGTTTTAGTTTGTTACAGGTATTGATTCAGTTTTTCCAGGACCATTTGTTGAAGAGGCTGTCTTTGTTCCAACCTATATTTTTAGCTTCTTTGTCAAATAATAGGTAGCCATAGGTTTGTGAGTTCATTTCTGGGTCTTCAGTTCTGTTCCCTTGGTCCTCAGGTCTGTTCTGGTGCCATTACCAAGCCATTTTTATTACTATAGCTTTGTAGAAAAATTTAAAGTTTGGTCTTCATATTCTTCCTGCACCGTTTTTTTTTTTTTTTTTTTGTTTGTTTAGGATTGTTTTTGCTATTCAGGGTTTTATATTGTTCCATATGAATTTCTGAATTGCTTCCGCTATCTCATTGAAGAATGATATTGGGATATTAATGGACATTGCATTGAATTTGTAGATAGCTTTTGGTAATATTGTCATTTTCATGATGTTAATACTCCCAATCCAGGGTCATGGGAGGTATTTCCATTTCCTTATTCTGCTTTAATTTCTTTTGGGTTTTTAAAGTTCTCTTCATAGAGTTCTTTCACTTCTTTGGTAAAGGTTATACCTAGGTATTTTATGTTATTTGAGGCTATTGCAAAAGGTGTTGATTTTATAATTTCAGCCTTGCTCTTCAGGTTGTTAGCATATATAAAAGCCATTGATTTTTGAGGATTTATTTTATATCTTGCTATTTTGCCAAAGTTTTGGATCAGCTCTAGTAGCTTGGGAGTAGAGTCTATAAGGGTTCTTTAGGTATAGGATCATGTCATCTGCTTACCTTCATCTTTTCCTATTTGGATCCCCTTTATGTTTTCTTCTTGCCTAATTTCTCTGGCTAGGAATTCTAGTACTATGTTGAAGAGTAGAGGAGAGTGGACATACTTACCTTGCTCCTGATTTTAAAGGGAATAGCTTTAGCTTTTCACCATTTAGATTATGCTTGCTGTTGGTTTGTCATAGACTGCCTTTATTATATTCAGGAATGTTCCCTGGAATCCCAGTTTTTCCAGGGCTTTTATCATAAACGGATGCTGGATTTTATTGAATGCTTTTTCTGCAACTAGGTTTATAACCATGTGATTCTTTACCTTGCTCTGGTTGATGTGGATTACATTAATTGACTTGCTTATATTGAACCAACTTTACATCCCTGGGATGAATCCAATTTGATCATGGGGTATTATTTTTCTGATGATTTGTTGAAGTTGGTTGGCCAGAATTTTGTTGAGGAGATTTGCATCGATGTTCATCAAGGAGATGGGTCTATAATTCTCTTTCCTTGAGGTGTCCCTATCTGGCTTTGGGATTTGCGTTATGCTAGCATTGTAGAATATGTTTGGTGGTGAGCTTTTACTCTCTATTTCATTGGAGAGTTTGAGCAGTGTGGGTGTGAGATCTGTTTTGAAAGCCTTGTAGAATTCTGCTGTGAATCCATCTGGACCTGGGATTTTCTTGGAAGGTAGATCACTTATTGCAGTTTCAATTTCATTGCTGGATACGGGTCTGTTCAGAAGATTTACTTCCTCTTGGTTCAGTTTGGGCATATCAATTTTTGTTAAGAATTTGTCCATTTCTTTCCAGGTTTTCAAATTTGTTGGCATATAGGTTTGCAAAATAGTTCCTTATTATATTCTGAATCTTTGTTGTTTCTGTGGTGATTTTACCTGTTTCATCTCTGGTCTTGTTTATTTGGGTGTGCTGTCTACGTTTTTTGCTCTGGTTTGCTATGGGTTTGTCTATCTTGTTAATTTTTTCAACGAACCAACTCTTTGTTTTGTTGATTCTGTCTATGGTTTTTCTGTATTCCAAGTCATTTAATTCTGCTCTGATTTTAATTATATGCTTCCATGTATTGTCTTGGGATTTGGCTTGTTGCTGTCTATCAAGGAGTTTGAGTTGCTTTGTTAAGTTGTTGAATTGATATTTCTCCAATTTGTTGATGTGGGTGCTCAGGGCTATAAATTTTTCTCTGAGTACTGCCTTTGCTGTGTCCCAGAGGAACTAGTAATTTGTGTGTTCATCTTGGTTTAATTCCATAAATATTAGAAATTCTGTTCTGATTTCCTCGATGATACATTGCTGGTTCAGCAATGTATTGTTGAGTCTTCATGAGTTGTGGAGTTTTTGTTGGTGGCCTTTGGCGTTGAGCTCTAGTTTTATACCTTTGTGGTCTGAGAGAATGCAAGGGATGATTTCAAAGTTTCTGAATTTGTGCAGGTTTTCTTTGTGCCCTAACATGTGATCTATTTTGGAGAATGTTCCATGTGCTGCTGAGAAGAATGTATATTCTGGTGTTGTTGGATGGAATAGTCTGTAGATGTCGATTAAGTCTAGGTGGTCTACGCAGGTGTTTAGTTCTGAGGTTTCTTTGCTCAGTTTTTGGCGTGTTGATCTGTTCAGAGGTGAAAGTGGTGTGTTAAAGTCTCTGACAATCAATGTGTTTGGGTCTATGAGAGTTTTTAGAGTGAGTAGGGTTTGTTTGATAAAGTTGGGAGTTTAGTGTGTAGATGTTTAGGATGGTTATGTCCTCCTGAAGGAGAGATCCCTTTATTAGTATGTAGTAACCTTCTTTGTCTCTTTTTACTGTTTTTAGTTTGAAGTCAATTTTGTCTGATACTAAGATTGCGACTCTGGCCTGCTTGCGAGGGCCATTTGCTTGATAGATTTTATTCCAGCCTTTCACTTTTAGAATATGTTTGCTTTTTGGCTGGCAAGGTGAGTCTCTTGGAGGCAGCAGAAATATGGATCTTGTTTTTTGGTCCAACTTGTCAATCTATGTCATTTAATTGGAGAGTTAAGTCCATTAATATTGAGGGTTAGGATTGAGAGGTGACTGCTTGTTTCTTTCATCATATCTATCATTGTAGGAGCTGTGTCTTCCCCTTTTGCTTTACTAATCTGGAGCTTTATCTAGGGATTCTTTCCCTGTCTGTTTTGTGGTCTTGGTGGTTTTCGATGTGGAGGACATTTTTGAGGATATTCTGTAATGCTGGTTTGGAGATATATTGGTTCAATTTTTCCTTGCTATCGAAGACTTTTATTTGACCTTTGGCTATGAATGAGAGTTGAGCTGGATACAGAATTCTTGTTTGAATGTTATTTTTCTTTAGGATATGGCAAACGTCATTCCAGGCTCTCCTTGCTTTCATGGTCTCCCCTGAGAAATCTGGGGTAATTCTGATTGGTTTTCTTTTATATTTGATTGTTCTCTTTTCCCTAGCTGCTTTAAGGATTCTTTCTTTGGCCTCAATTAATCCTGATTGATTACAATGTGTCGATGGGAAGTCCTGTTCTTGTCTGGTCTGTTTGGGGTCCTAAATGCTTCTTGTATCTGGATGGGTCTGTCCTTCTGGATGTTTGGGAAGTTCTCAGCTAATATTCTGTTAAATAGATTGCCTATTCCATTGACTTCTTTCTCTAGGTTTTCTACAATACCTATTAGCCTTATATTGGGCTTCCTTATTGTGTCTTGAAGCTCTTGCTTTTTGGATTGATTTTGTATTGTTTTTTGTTCTTTCTCCATAATGTCTAGGCTGTCCTCAATTCCTGGGATTCGATCTTCCCCAATGTGCAGTCTGCTCTCTAAACTTACAACTTGTTTCTTATCTCCCTACCTTTGGATTGATCTTTCTTGATGGCTTCCATGTCTCTGCTCTAACTCTCTCATAGGACCTGTATAGACTTCCTTACTTCATTAATTTGGTTCTGGGTGCTGTCTCTAATCTCTTTTAGCTGAGTAGTTATCTTTTCATAGGACTTTTTCTTTCTGTTGGAGTTTGTGTGCCATTCTGTTTGTGGAGGCCACAAAGTCCTCGATTAACTTACGATTGGCTTCATCACATTCACGAATTATTTTTTGGTTCACCTCCTCACTCTCTAGAATACTTGTCTGGAGAAACTCAAACTTTTCATTTATCATTTTTATCAGCATAGTTGGTAGAGCATTTTGAGGGCTCTCCTCTGGGATTTCAATGGAAATGTTTCCTGTTTGTTTTGAGTGGGTGATGAGTTTCCCTGTCTTGCCATACTTTTTGTGTTTCTTCTGCCCATTCGAATTTGGAATTCTAGTCTACTAGTCCCCTTTGGTGCTGTTTATGACCTGAATCAGACCTTATCAGGTCCTGGTGTGCTATTCTTATAGGTACACAGAACTAGACAGGTAAGTTCCCTCTCTTTTGTGTGGGTATAGCAGATATGGTGTCCCCACAAATTACACCTTGGAAGTAAAAACCAACCCTGAGCCTTATATACAGTAGCTATATTGTATACTGTTACAATCTTGTTGCTATTTCTTTTTGGGTTGATACAATTGCTCTAGGAACACCTTTGATTCACTCAGATTGACTCCAGATGCCTATTATCTTGCCTACTGTTAATCTGGGCTCAATGGATTCTGGATTTCCTGGGCTGTGGTGACTCTGTGGTTCTCTGAGGATTGTAGGCAGAAGCTGGTTTCCCTCAGTAATTGGGGGATTGTGGTCAGCCTGGGGAACCAGTCTGTTGCTCCCAAGGTGTTGCCAGCAGCAGTGTTCTACCTTGGATGCAGTTGGGTCTGTGGCACTTGACTGTGACCTCTGGGCTGCAGAGGGCAGGTGGAAGGTTCTGGCTGGGCCTCTTGAGCTACCTATGGTGGGGCCCAGATGGGATTCCTAGGCTGCCGATGGTGGGCGGTGGGCTTTGGCTGTGACCCCTGTGCTGCCTGCATTGGTCCCAACTTGGATCTCTGGGCTGGTGACAGTGGGCAGCAGACCCCAGCTGAGACCTCTGAGCAGCCCGCGGTGGCCCCTACTGGAACCCATGTGCTGGTGACTGTGGGCCGTGGACTCTGGCTGAGACCACTGAGTTGCCTGGGGCACCCTGGGTGGGATGCCCAATCTGTGGACAGAGCCCTGGGTGGCATCCTGACCTGCCCACAGAGCCCCGCCTCAGACCCCTGAACTGCCTGTGGAGGCCTGGGTAGGCCCCCCCGAATTGCCTGTGGAGCCCCCGCTCAGGGCCCCAAACTGCCTGCAGGGCCCTGAGTTTGACTCCTGAATTGCCTGTGGCACCTGGGCTGCAAATCCTAAATTGCTTGTGGCACCTGGGCTGCGAGTCCCAAATTGCCTACCAAGACCACACTGTGACTTCGGGATTGCCTGTGGCAGGCCCTGGGTGTGGGACCTTGGGGCTGCTGAAGGATGTGGTGGGCTCTGGCTGGGAGGATGGATCTGCCTGCAGTGTAGTTCCTTCCTCCTGGGTGGGGCTGGCAGTGTCCTTTGCTGGGGTTTGCAGGTAGAGGCTGGGTGCCCCCAGTCACTGGTGGACAATGTTTGGCCTGGGAAAATAGTCTATTGCTGTCTCAGAAGTAGCAGCAGTGATGGCAGCCTGGAAGTGGGGCTCTTATTGCATTTACTGGTGTTGCAGGGCTGCTCAAAGAGCTGTTCACCCCTTGGTTCCTCCTGTCTGGGCAGGGACTCCTTCCCTTGGGTGGAGCTGGGGCTTGCTACCCCAGCACCTTTGCCCTTTTCAAAGATGGCCCTTTTGACCTTACTTTCCCCTGGCTGGCATGCCTTATTTCCGGTTTGCTCTGGTCATCTATGCCAGGGACAAAGATGGAGTTTCACTGTGGTGGATGGGGGTGGGGGGGAAGGGCTACCGTTTGAATGGCATTCTGTGGGTGCAGACTCAAGCAAGACTGTCTTTTGTGGAGTACTCGTGCTTCCTCTGGTTCTCCAGAGCTTTCCTGCTCTGCTTGCGGACTGCGTCTGTCTGCCGCCGTCTTGTGGATTTCTCTCCTCATCGCTGGTGCGTGCTGGAGTTGGGTGTGGATTTGGTTCCTCGAGGTAAGCAGTGGGCTGGTCGTGGTGCCTCCTCCTGCAGCTGAAATCTGGATTCTTGGATCTGCTCTCCCATTTTTTCCTAACTTGAAGCTCTGCACTATTATACCTGGCTTGGGCTGTGTCTTTAGAGGTAGAAGTTTCCCTGTAGAAGAAAAACTGGGTTCTTGGAGAGAGCTTAGATAGAGTTTTGCTGCTCCTTTGCCATCTTCTTCCATCTCTGACCATCTGCTTTTATCACAGATTCTAGGCTTAGGGCCAGGACTGAGTGAACTTGGACACTGAGTGAAGCTGTTGTGACAAGTCTTCCATTTACTCTTCTCTTGCCAGTGAAAGCTCTTAAGCTATTTCCAAAATTTGGGAACAAGTCACTCATCAAACCAGTTTTCCTATGGTCCACCCTTATTTTGAACTTCTGCTGTTTCTCTATCCAAATGCATGCATTTTCTTTTAATGATGCATTCTTCAGTTATTAGCACTGAGACCTTAAATGACTCACAAAACCCAGTTTCAATAGTTTTATTGACTTTATCCAGCTTTTTCTTTTGATTTATTGGAGCATGAAGTAAAGCCTTAATGCCAATACCTGATCACCCTTTTTCCTAAACATTATAACTCTCCTCTTAGGGCAATTGCCAGTATTTTAATCCAAAGTCTTTAGATCTCTATTTTGGTCTAGGACCCAACTATATGCAAACCTTTTATTTGTGGATGGGATTAGTGCCTGCTCCATTGCTTT
Source organism: Perognathus longimembris pacificus (assembly GCF_023159225.1). Taxonomy (NCBI): domain Eukaryota; kingdom Metazoa; phylum Chordata; class Mammalia; order Rodentia; family Heteromyidae; genus Perognathus; species Perognathus longimembris. The sequence continues at coordinate 69,512,007 of NC_063164.1, forward strand.
CCATTCCACTTATTGGGTATGTTTTTGGTTTTTTTGGGAGGGCTTGAACTCAGGGCCTGAGCACTGTCCCTGGCTTCCTTTTGCTCATGGCTAGTACTCTGCCAACTTGAGCCACAGTGCCACTTCTGGCCTTTTCTATATATGTGGTGCTGAGGAATCAAACCTTGGGCTTCATGTATATGAGGGCAAGCACTCTTGCCACTAGGCCATATTCCAAGCCCCTGGGTATGTTTTGTTATGTGTAATCTTACCTGCATTGTGAATGAATTCCAAGTTTACACAGGAATTGTTCCCATGCGTAGGTGTATCCTATCTATTCTACAAGTAGAGGAGCAGGAAAGAGGCATTAGGAAATGCTCAGTGTTTCACAGGCTTCTTAAAGCACCTAGGGGTAAAAAACTTAAAAGAAAAATTCCCACTTATGTACCTAAAATATATTAGAAAATAATCATTGAAAATATGCTCAAAGAAGATATGTATTTCAAAGATCCTGAAGTCTGAGGTTAACAACTTGATATGTGTATATGGGTGTGAGTTTGAGTGTGTGTGTGTGTGTATGTGTGCATATGTGTCTGTATGTGTGTTCTGGGTTCTGGGACTGGGAATTGAACTCCAGGCCTAGGCAGTGTTCCTTTAACTTTTCTGTTCAAGGTTAGCCACAGCTCCACTTCCAGCTTTTTGCTGTTTTATTGGAGATAAAGTCTTACAAGCTTTTCTTTTTTCCTGGGCTGGCTTGTAACTGTGATCCTCAGAATCCTGAGTAGCTGGCATCAGTTTTGAGCTATGGTGCCCAGCCATGTGGCCAACAACTTGTAAAGTATGACTGAACACTAATGGCTCTGCCCTGCCATTATAGTTTAGTCCCTGAATCAAAGTGTTTGATAGATAATTGTCATCCTTTCCATTGTATACTGGGTAATTTCATATGCTCATTACTTCCCTTAGTTTCAATATTATTCAGAAATGGATTTTAAGAAGAGAAAAATGTTGGTTTTAGTGTTGGTAGAGTGTCAGCATGAATTTATTTCATTATGTTCTTCATGCAAATATCCATACCTGGGTTTGTTTGAAAGCATAGATTCCATCAAATGGCTAGCTCTTTCTTTTTCATGAAGGGTTTATAAATACGGATTCTGTCCCCTGGGACAGTGTCAAGTCTTTTAGGATACAAATGATTTACTGCCTTGTGTTCTGGAGTCCACATGTTTTTTTGAAAATTGCAAAGCTGAAAACAATATGAGTTTATAGGTAAGATGTGTCAAAATGTAAACAGACATTAATAACTTCAAAGACTGGAGCGCAGAGCAATACACTAAAAAATCACCTTTTCTTTATTTCTAAAAAGTTATGGCATTTATGAAAGGAAAGAACACTGTGGGCAGGGACTTTTGATCTACATTATTATATTGGAGGCCTTTCCTGTCCAGCCCCTAGTTCATAATAGACACTCAAGAAGCATTTGTTGATCTGCTAAGTAAGATCTACAGCTGTTGAAAGTACAAGTTGGGGCTAGAAATGTGGCTTAGTGGTAGAGTGCTTGCTCAGCATACATGAGGCCCTGGATTCAATTCCTTTGTACCACATAAATAAAATCTTTAAAAAAGAAAGTGAAAGTTATAAAAATTTAGAAACCATACCTTTGTGTGCTAGTATGCCATTGCTCCACACCCCCCCCCCCAACACTGACAGAGAGATTGAGGACATTCTTTGAGTGAAATAATTGTAGGGAAGATATACCAAACTACCCTGATTTTCATCTATCGGTAAACCAGAAGTGAAGAAAAATAAGTTCTGTCCATGTTTCTATTAGCTGAATAATTGAGGTGTGTTTCTTTTGACCAGTGCCCTGGCTGGTTTTATTGTGTCTTCCTACACACACTCAGATTGCTAAACAATCAAGTGTCTGACCAAACTGTGATGTTCAGCATTGTTTAGGCTCCTGTGATGACACTGCCAACCATAATAAACAGATCAGTCATTCCAGTGAGAGACTAAGCATCTTAGAGAGGGGAATTATACAAAAAAGGATAAGGCAGTGAGGTAGGGCTTTTTATTTCACCCATATGTCTTTCTATTTCCTTTGAGCAACAGCTTATTTTCATATTAAGGAAAGTGGTGCACAGAAACTTACTTCAAATTATGTCATTATATGATGTTGATCAGACACCTAGTTATCAGATTAAGCAGATTTAGTACATTCAGTAAAGCTGACTAGACCATTTGAATGTCAGTATGTTTTTGAAATGAAATAATGCCAAAATGATGTAATAATAATTGCTTGGAGATAGCAGTTTTGATGTTATTAGTTGATTGAATATGGTCTCATTATCTCCCGGTGTCATAACAAAGTCTTATTAACTGTACATTCATAGGCTCATTGGATACCAGTTCATTGTGGGTGGGTCTTGCATGTGTAGTAGCATGTGTTGGTGACTCTCTTGCCCAGTAAATGCCTCATCTATGTTATGAATCTATGAATGTTTACTGATCCTGAAATGTATCAAACTTTGTCCTTTCTGGTGGAAAGGGGAAAAAGAATACTTCGTTCATTTATGTCCCACTTTTAGGCAAATGCTGGAGGGCAGAGAGTTCTTCTTGTATGGGTTTCTTCTTAATAGCTTTGTGTCAAAACCATCTTCATGCCAAAGTGTCATATTTGGCAATGGCATGTTCTGTTACCATTCTTGTTCACCTCAGCAAAGTTAACACATCTTTGACTAAGGCTTATTTGCTGCAGATCAGAGTTCAAAACTTCAGGGATGTTTACAAGCAACAGTAAAAGCCTCAATTTAGCATCGATCATACTTAAAGCTCTGCTAGATCCCTGGGAAAAGGAGTAGAGTGGATCAAAGAAACAATCTTTCATTAAATAAGTTTATTACCTGGCTATTTCTAAATTTTTCTGCTAGTGGAGTAAGAGTTTCATCCTAAAATGGAAGTCTCAGGCTATTTCCTCTAAAGTAGTTATGTTTCTTTATTGTTTTCCATATCTCAACAAATTTTTTCCAAGCTTCTAAATCATAAAACTACTTCCCCTGAAGTATAGGCCATACATTCATCCATACAAAGACCATGTTTAAGCCAAATGTGGTGTTGCATGCCTGCAATTCCACCTACATGGGAGGTAGACATGGGAAGGTGTGTGTGTGTGTGTGTGTGTGTGTGTGTGTGTGTGTGTGTGTGTGTGTGTGTAAGCTAGCCAGATCCTATTTCATAAAACATGCTAGTTCATGCCTCTAATCCTAGCTACATGGAGGTGGAGGTGGAAAGATCATCCCCAGATTAATCCCAGGCGAAAATATGAGGCCCTATGGGAATAATAAACTAAAAGTACTGGGGGTGTGGCTTAACTAGCAAGCTCAACTCTCTGAGTTCAAGCTTCAGTGACATTCTACCCTCTCAAAAAACTGCATCTTGTATGACCACTGTATAGTTAAGATAACCTTTTTTTCATACCTGTACTTTATATTTATGGTTTACTTACATGGGTTTAGAAGGAGCTTTCTTTCTGAAATCTAAGAGCCCATCTATTACTTATAATCTTTCTAAAACCCCCAAAGGCTTACAAACACAGGCCCTCCCATACCCCAAGCAAGCAATGCAGTCCATATTAGGTGAAAAGACTGCATCATAAGTACTTGATAGTCACGCTTCCTTAGCCCACTTGGTCACTGAAGGATAGTAGGCCACACAGCCTGGTTTATCTGGAAGGAGAGGTTAGTCCCACTGTCCTTGATTAATTACTTATATTTTCTTTTCCTCCAAAATGTTTCCATGATTAAATAACATGACACTCTATGAAAGTATTGGAGACTTGTGAGGTTTCATCTAGTAAGAATAACCTGGAGATAAATAAGCAAGAATTGCTTATTATTCTTATTTGAAAAAGGCAATATAGTAGATTGACATATATTATATAATACCCTTATTACTCCTTGATCAAACTTGTTTTTGATAATGCTCAGTTTTGAACTCAGTGCCTCATGCTTGTTAGGCATGTCTTTTACCCTTGCAGCTGGGATTATACATATGAGACACTGTGCCTGGCTTATTTATCTTGCTAACTTTTTTCTGGTCTGATTTTGAACTGTGATCCCCCTGATGGCCACTTCCCAAGTAGCTTGGATAATAGGCATAAGCCACCATCCTCAGCCCACATTCATTATTTCTGTAGAGACAAATATGAATATAGGAATTTTCTCTCTAAGTGAGAAATAAAAAGATTATAGCTAAGGGCAGGATTTGATGCTAAATGATGATAGTTGAATTTTTGTTGTCTTTGGTGGTACTGGGGAATCTAACCCAAGGCTTTGTGTATTCAAGGTAAGCAAGTGCTCTACCACTGAGCTACAACTTTGATGTTAAATGATTATTAAAAAATGTGTTTATTTTTCAAAGCTTTTTGGATTTGGGAAAAATAATTAAAGGATTTTGAACCTGTACCTCATTGTGTGAGTCTGAAAAGGTTCTTTAGTATTTCTGATCTTTGGTTTGCTCTTTTGTGAAACAGGAGCAGTAATTGTACCTCCTATGAGCATTACTGTAAAAGGATAAAATGAGATAATTAAGTGGCTGGCTTAGCTAAGGACCTGGGACCAAAAGCTCAATAAATGGTAGTAGATTTTATTAGGTGTACTCTGTTTTCACCTCATCTGGAGCTAGAAATCTCAAATTCTCTCAAGGTATGTAGTACAAGGTAAGAAAATGTGATAGTTGGGGCTGTCAAAACTTATTATTATTCCCATTTTTTTTGTAATTTAAATTCATTTTCTCAGAGATTGATACTATCAGCCCATTGTATTGTAAATGGGACAAAGGCTTTGAATCACTAGTGTATTTCAAGGCTCTCATACTGCCTTTGACACACAATAAATACCCTGAGAAATAATTGATGGATGGAATAAAAATCTATGAGATCACTACCCTCAGGGATATTCTGAGCAGTGGTCTGTTTAAGAAAGTTCAATTATAACCACGCAACATTGTTGTTCATGGTTCCATGCATGGTCCCCCATCCTGTTTGTATGGCCTACTTGGCAGCACAGTGTTAGGGTGCCTTGTCTTTGGACTTGGACCACTCTATGATGGCTGAAATATCTCAGTCTATAATGGTTTAAAATTTCCAATGAATCCCCCAAATGTGATATTCCCAAATACACACATATACACAACAACAAGAAGAACAAACAAAACAAAGTTCAGTTTGTACAGTAACTAGTTCCAGCAGGGTAATGTTAGAGGTAAATAAGAGTTGAGCTAAACAAAAACAACTAAATATGTGTGCTGTTTTTAAAGACTGTACTTCTTTATATCAGCCAGTGAACTCTTACCACCCCAACCATGATCCATGTCCCAACACACTTTTAACCCTGTTCCTTATTTGTTTGAAGTTGTCTTAATGACACCCACTGCAAGCAAACAAGCTCACAAAAATTCTCCAGCAGCTACATTGCATAATAAAAATGCACATGTAGGCCTACAACTTGAGCTCTCCTTCTACCTATTGTTTGCTAGTTAGTTGAAGATGGAATCTAGGAAACTGCTTTCCCAGCTGGCCTCAAAGCTTGATGCTTTATGACTTACTCACATGAGGTAGGATTATAGGCATAAAACATTAGTGCCTAGCTGATGTACATTTCTCTAAGTAAATTTTCATTTGTATTATCAGTTATTAGGGTTCCTCTATCCTTTAATGCTCTTGATTATTAAAAATGCATTCTGGATAGTCAGTTCTTCGTTCCTCTGTGCCATTACCTCTTCTCACCTGCTGTTCCCTACTGCTCACCTCATTCTCCCCAGGAACCACAACCATAAAGACTACAATCCTAACTATTGGGCTTCTGAGCAAGAGTTTCCCATATGAGAAAAAAGACTTAAAAAATTTGTACTATACATTAAGCATTGTTTTAATCATTAGCCTGTCTGTTGGGTTTATAAGTGTGTCTTCTAATTCTCAACCCCATGCATTAGGGATCATTTTTAGGCACACATGAAGAACTCCTCTTCTTGATTAAAAACAAACATTTTGGAAGAAACAATTAGAGAATGCTCACTGTGGATGAGGGACTATGCTATACCCTTTTGGGAAATAATAAAATAGATCTAGTTTCTTAGTTTAGCTTAGCTGGAAACAAATGTTGGAAAAATTTGAAATTCACAATATATAACTATATAAGATGATGCTAAGTGAAATGAACTCTAAGATATAGAAACAAGAGATGTTTTTCTTTGTTAGTGTTATTATTGTTATTATTGGCACTGAGGAATTGAATCCAGGGCCTCATGCATGCTACACAAGCCCTCTGCATAGGGTTTGTAAAACCTTCTCTGTTATTTTGCACATTTTAGAATTCTCACTAGAGACTCTTTAGGCTCCAAATTTCTTTCAGATAACATAAACCCAATATGAGCTTACATATGTTCAGACCAGATTTGCCTATCTTTCTGTCTCAGGTAAAAACCATCTCTGTCTTGGCCTACAAGTTCCCTAAAGTTCACACTTGGTTGAATCTGAAGTGAATTTGTCAAAAATCAGATTTTTAAACAGTGAACTGGGTGAACATCTGGATATCAGGAACAGTTGCCATGGTAGTCTTTGACTTTTCATTAAGGCACCATATGAAGAGGTAAGCTTTTTTTTTTTTTTTTTGGTTTTTTGGTTTGTTTTTTGGTAGGCCTATATGTCACTGGTAGGATTCTGACATTATCTCCATTCACCAGTAATATCTACTAGTCTTATAGCTTCATTGTTCATGTTGTTCGTAGCTTTAAAAGCCTTTTCTGAAATGTTGAATTGAAACTCCTTTGTACCACTACTTAGAGATGATAAAAATAAATAAATATTTAAAAAAAGAGAAAAAGTCTTTCCTTAAAAGACTTAATTTTACATTTAAAAGTGCCTGCATTTGGGGTTTTTATTCTGCAGAAGTTCTGTTAAGGCCATTTCTATTTTCTAAACTAATTTGTCTATACAGATATATACATCTTTTGCTATTTTTTTGAACCAAAATTTTGATGCATGTACTTCATCCCCCTTTATTAGCCCATGGATGTTGAAGTACACCTCATCAAACTGGAAACCAGAAAGATGCAGAGTAAAATTGAGCTCTGATCTCTATAGCAGAGAAGAGGATAAACACCATGCATCTGTGCTTTAGAAAGCCTCATGTAGACAAATTCAACGCAAGTGATGCCAGCTATTAGATACTATTATTTTTATCTGATTTTTTTAAACCATTCACTTAGAAAGATATAAGAAGAAGATGATAGAGTTTATTATTCCAAACAGCAAGCCATGTAAGTGTCAGTATTTTGGGTGCCCTAAACTCTTGCTCTTCCTGAGTGAGCAGGTGATAGCTATGTATGGATTTAGTTGTGTTTGAAGACAAAATTCCTGCATTTGGGGAATCTGACAGTTTCATACAAGAGAATAACGTTAGCTCAGTACTTGAGAAGGAGACTATCTTTTCATTATTATTTTCTTTATAAACATCCTCGCCAAGAGAGTTCCTGGACAACAGCAGTCACTGAATCTGCTTATAAGATATACAGAAAGGGAGCTATACATGGAGAATTGTCTCTTAATAGCACTTACCACTGATCATAATGAAATAATTCAAAATGTGAACATTATACCTAAAAGCTTGAATTTTTTTTGAGGATATGTCTTTTCTGGAAAAAAAAAGCTCTGCTGTCGGTGCTTAATTCTTTACTTATCATGATCACCTCTACTTATTATGCTTGTGAGGCTTAGGCCCAGTATAGAAATGTCCCCATTGTTCTTCAGCAATGGCTCCTCCTTTACTCATTTTTTTTCATATACTCTGGATTGTTTTTTCAAAATCGGAGGACATTTGGTCCTGAGTGGTACCAGACATAGTTCTTCAGTTAGCCAATGTTCTGGGATAAAGTCTGAGATGGAGAAAGGATTGCTAAAAAGTAGTCAAACACAATGACCAAATCATAAACCATAGCTCCATTAAGTCCTGTTTTTATATTGGATGGGCACTGACATTGTATTATTTGTCTCTCTAATGGAAATAAAAAAATCAATATGTGCTGTTCTTCATTTATTGAATGACCTTCACTATCTTCTTTGCTGTTACTATCTTCAACATTTTACATTAGTATGATAAGATATACTACAAAGGTATATAATGGGACTGAATTAGAAGGAGGATTCTTGTAACTGTTAATGTGTACAAGTTTTAAACCAGTGATTTGTTGTTATGGCGAAAGAAGAGTGCATAATCTGGGCAAAGTATTACTTTGGACAAAGTATTATTGAGCAAATATTTCTTCTCCTCATCTTTTGGGATTTCTGGAATTATACTTAATCTTTAAGTGGTTAGTGTATAATAGAAAAAGTGCTAGATCTGGACTTCACACAGATCACTTAAGTGATCTTGAATAAGCTACTTAATGACGCTGTCTCACAGATATTAATATTTTAAATGAAGAGAATAGTCTCTGTTCTGTTTACTTCACAAAACCATAAGGTTTGTAAAACCAAAATAGATAATTCGTATGAAGGTGCTTTAGTAACCAAGTTTAATTGTAAGATTCTATAATGGGATTATGTAAATATAGTGGGTCATTTTCTTAATATTGACATTGAGTATTTAATTTACTATTGCTTGTGTTTCTTTTTTTTCACATAGGGAGTGTAATCTGATCTATAAAAACTAACTGTAAGAATGAATGACTTGTTGGGGGATTCTAAGGAACAACCATATGGCAGTTCTCTCAGTTTTCTGAAATATGCTTTTTTTAGTTGCATAATCCCCAAATGGAATTAACTGAGGTAAGCAAGTACTTTACTCAAAATTTCCTCTACCTTCTCTCTACCTAAGCCTTCTGAGCTAAAATCATCCTTGTTTTTGCACTCTGATCTTAATTCTAACATTTTTTGATTTTTGACAGTAGAATAAGGTTAACAATCACTTGGGGGCTTGTCGAACTTTCCTTTTCACTAGAATAATTCATGAAAACATTGAACCACTATACAGTCTAAAGCAGCTACTTCAGTCTTAAATTTGAATATTAAACACAAATCTACAGCAATTCTTTGGATTTTAGCTACCAACATAGAATTGGTTTACATAAGTTCTAAATTTCTTATTTTTTTACTACTTTTCTCACCAATTTGGAACTTGCAATAGCTAACACAGAAATATTTCTGGGATTAAATTTGATATAGGTAGATGCCATAGTTGTGTAACTAAGAATTTCAAACCTTCCTAAGTTATAAAGATGTTGAAGTTGTTGAGTTTTGTTTCACTGAACAACTGGGTTAAATACATATCATAGTGCCAATATGACGGCACTTTTGGAATTTCTCTTAGAAATTGAGTGGGTGGGGCTGGGAATATGGCCTAGTGGCAAGAGTGCTTGCCTCATATACATGAAGCCCTGAGTTCAATTCCCCAGCACCTCATATATATAGAAAATGGTCAGAAGGGGCGCTGTGGCTGGAGTGGCAGAGTGCTAGCCTTGAGCAAAAAGAAGCCAGGGACAGTGCTCAGGCCCTGAGTCCAAGGCCCAGGACTGGCAAAAAAAAAAAAAAAAAAAAAAAAAAAGAAAGAAATTAGTGGGTGCTGTGGGTACATTAGCGTGATCTGATCTTTATGGCTATTCTATAACTCAGATATTGGTTCTTTCCTGAATACCAAGACCCAGTGATGTTAGTGATACTAGCTAAATTTGAGGGAACAGATGAGAATAAGCAGGTTAGAGGAGGCTGAGTGAAGGATTAAGACTAAATCTCATTTCCAGACAGACTGTAGTCTGCATTCTGGTATATTTGATAGGCTGGCTAATACTTGAGTAGATCCAAGAGAGTTTTGGGATATTATTTAATGACTATAGAAAATATTCTTGAGGTTATCAACTTTCCCGAATACTAGGAACTCGTGAGATTTAAGTGAATGGTCTAAATCAGGAGCTCCCAAATTTTGTAATGCATCAGAATCATCCAGAGAGTCTTTGAAACACAGATTTCTTGGCCTTATCCAGAGTTTCCAATCAGAAAGGTCAAGGTCTTGGTGTGAGAATTTGCATTTCTAAGGAACTCTCAGGTGATGCAAATATTGCTGCTTGGAGGCCTATACTCTGTGACTCAATAGGACCATAAGTTCACACACATGACTTTTATGCATAATTGAATTGCATTGCATATCCAAGTATCTGCCAATGAACCCTTCCTCTTTCCATTCCCCATAAAATAAAATAATAAAGCATATGAAAGTGATTAGTGGAGAATTATGGGAAATAAATGCTTGCTCAGAGGTTTGAAACCAGCAAAGGCAGGAAAGCCCATGAGATTCTTATCTCCAATAAAAAATATTAAAAAAAATATACTCGGAAAAAGCCAGAAGTGGCACTGTGGTTCTAGTATAATGTGCTAACCTTGAGTACAGAGGTTAGGGACAGCATCCAGGCCTTGGGGTTCAAGCCCCAGGACTCGCAAAAAAAATTTTACTACAGAAGGGAAGGAAAAGTGATAGGAATAAGATTGTAATGTAGTATATAAACACATGTGGAAATACAAAAACAAGTAAGTAGATAAATAAATTAAAAATCCGTGTCCAGAAGAAGTTGTATTTGAAGGATTGGCTGACTTCTATTTGAAATGAGCACAATTCTAGTGCTAATTGCAGGGATTAATCAAATGACAAGAATAGCTATAATATGGTCAGATGTTCATTATCACTTTCAGTGGTATCATGCTGAACTCATGGAAGGTGTTAAGGATTCTGCTGGACAATGCTAAGGGCCCAAACAATGGGAAGTTGTATAGTTGTCCCATCTTGAAGACAATCATTAGTATCTTTACCCACAAGCATGTATGATAAATTCCAAAATTTTGTTATTCACTGTCTTGGCAAAAAGACCACTAACAGAAAACAGAGTAATGTCTTTATAGTTATGAGTAAATAGATACTTTTCACAAGGTATTTTATGAAGTAATCAAAAGCTTCACAGTAAGACTCTATCCATAAACTACTATATACAAAATAGTCAAGTGCAAACATATATTTTATTTTAATTTTCCTGGAGTTAATTTCAGTAAATATTATTTTATATGATCACAGACACTTGGTGCCTTCATGTTCCTCCCCTAAAAATATTCTTCTTTTGTCTCACTGGGTGTGAATGTCTAGAGTCCTGTATAATGTATCATGTCCCAGGGTATTTTAGAGCTAGATTTGCATATAAGAGAAACATGAGCTGTTTGTCTCTCTGAGCTTGACTTACCTCACTTAACAGGTCCATCCATTTCCTTGCAGATGACACGATATTATTCTTTCTAGTGGCTGTATAAAATTTATTTATTGGATCCACTAATTTAGTGGATCCACTAATCTATTGTAGGGTATTTGGGCAGTTTCTATAAGTTGGCTATTGTGAATAGTGCAGCAATGAACATGGATGTGAAAGTGGTCCTTATGGTATGCTGCCTTGTGATGTTCTGGGTAGATACCCAAGAGCAGTATGGCTGGGTCATAAAGAAAAACGTATGTTTAGTTTTATGAGGAACTTCATGATTATTGTTTGTTCAGAGTGGTTGTACTACATTTCTACATTTACATTTCTACCAACAATGCGTTAGGGATTCTTTAACCCTACATCCTCACCAATATTTGTAGTTTTTCAAATTCACAGTGTTGATCAGTCTGAGGTAAGATGAAATCTCAGAGTTTTGATTTACATTTCCTCTACAGCCAAGGATACTGAGAATTTCCTCATATGATTCTTTTTCATTCTTACCTCTTCTTCTGAGAACTTTCTTCTTAACTCATTTGCAAATTTAGTGATTGGTTTATTAGCTTTGGGAGAGGTAAATTTCTTGAGCTCCTTGTATATACTGGATATTAGGCCTTGGTCTGATATATTGCTGCTTATCCCAATCTGTTGGCTGTCTTTCTAGTTGAGTAACTATGTCATTCACTGTGCAGAAACTTTTTAATTTGATGTAATCCCATTTGTCAAGTATCTTTCCTATCTGCTGTGTCCCTGGACTCTTTTCAAAAAGTTCCTGTCTATAAGTTGTAGTATTTCTCCTACTCCCTCTTGCAGTAATTTCAAAGTTGAAGGTCTGTTGTTTAGGTCTTTTATCCACTTTGAGTTGCTATTAGTGCATGGTGACAGAGAGGGATCCACTTTTAGTTTTCTCCATATGATGTCCAATATTCCCAGCACCCATTATTGGAGAGGCTATCTTTCTTTTATCATATATCTTTGGCTCCCTTATCAAATATCAGTTAACTGTAAGTATATGGTTTTATTTCTGGGTCTTCTAGTCAGTTCCATTGATCTTCACGTCTATTTTTGTGCAATACCAATCTGTATTTTGTTATTATGGCTTGAGGTTTGAGACTGTGATAACATCTGCATAGCTTTTTTGAATTGCCTTGGCTATTCAAGGTCTTTTGTTATTCCATATGAATTTTTGGATTGTTTTCTCTATCTCAGTAAATAATATCATTGGGCATTTGTTAAATTTTTAGATCACTTTTAGTAGAATGGCCATTTTTTACAATGTTAATTCTACCTATCCATGAACATGGAAGGTCTTTCCATTTCATAATTTCATTCTTCAAATTTTTGTAGTTTTTGCTAAAAGGTTATCTGCTTCCTTTGTTAGGCATTTTTTAAAGCTTTTACAAATTATGTCATTTTCTTGATTTCCTTCTCTGCTTGCACATTGTTGGTATAGAGAAAGATACTGATTTTGTGGGTTAATTTTGTATCCTGTTCTTTGCCAAAATTATTGATCAGTTCTAGGAGCTTGGGGATGGAATCTTTGGTCCCTTAGATATAAGATTATGTCTTGGGAAAATAGGGGTAGTTTGACTTCTTCCTTACTATAGCAATTCCTTTTATGTCTTTTGTTTATCTTACTTCTCAGTCTAAGAATTCTACAACTATACTGAAGGAGAATGGAGAGGGTGAACATCTTGCCTTGTTCCTGATTTTAGAGGAAATGATTTTAGCTTTTCACCGTTCAGTATGAGACTGGCTATTGGTCTGTCATATATAGCCTTTATTATTTTGAGATATGTTCCTATGTTCTTAGCTTCTCCAGAGCTAAGAGTGTGGATGGATGTTGGATTTTGTTGAAAAGTTTTAATGCATTTATTGAGATGATTATGTGATTCTTGTCTTTGGCTCTGTTAATATGATGTATTATGCTTATTGATTTCCATATGTTAAACCAGCCTTGCATCTCTGGGATAAAACCCACTAGATCACAGTAAGTGATTTTTTATTAGTTGCTGAATTCTGTTGGCTAGTATTTTATCAAAGAGATTTGCAACTGTGTTCATCCGAGAGATTGGTCCTTATTTCTCTTTTTTCATTAGGTCACTACCTGGTTTTGGGATGAGTGTGGTGCTGACTTCATAAAATGTGTTTGGAAATTATCCTTCTGTTTCTCTTTCACAGAAAATTTTGAGGATTACTGGTGTTATTTCAACCTTAAAATTATTATAGAATTCAGTCCTAATTCCATGAGGATCTGGGCTTTTCCTTATTGGAAAATTCTTATATCCTCAATCTTACTGAGGAAATAAAGGGCTGTTTAAGTGGATTATATCTTCTTGGTATAGTTTAGGCAGTTTTTATGTCTCTAGGAATTTATACATTTATACTAGATTTTTGATCTTATTTGAGTATAGGGTTTAAAAGTAGTTGTTGGTAATCTTTCACATTTCATGGATATTTGTTGTAGTGTTTCCTTTGGCATCTCTTATTTTGTTGACTTGTGCCTTTTCTTCATCAATTTAGATAGTGATCTGTCAGTTTTATAGACTTAAAAAATAATAAAACCAGCTCTTTGTGTTGTTGATTTTATGTATAGTTTTTTTTTTTTTTTAAGTCATGGGGCTTGAACTCTGGGCCTGGGCACTGTCCCTGAGCTCTTCAGCTCAAGAATAGTGATCTACCATTTGCACCACAGCACCCCTTCTGGTTTTCTGGTGGTTAATTGGAGATAAGAGTTTCACAGACTTTTCTGCCTGTGCTGGCTTTGAACTGTGATGCTCAGATTTCAGCCTCCCGAGTAGCTAAGATTACAGGAGTGAGCCATTGGCACCCAGCTATGCATATTTTTAAAAAGTCTCTATTTCATTAATTTCTGCTCTAATATTTACTGTCTCCCTTCATCTGGTAGTTTGGGGTTTTGTTTGTTCCTGATTTTCTAGCAGCTTTAGTTGCATCATGAGTTTTCTTACTTGTGCTATTTATGGTTATGATTTTGCTGTATCCCAGAGGTTCTGGTATGATGTATTTTTATTGAATTGCAATAACTTTATGATTTCATCCTTTCTTATTTCTTCAGTGGCCCACATGTTGTTCATCAGTTTGTTGTTCAGTATCCATGTGTTTGAATGTTTTTTTGCAGTATGTTTTGTTTTTGAGAACTAGTTTAATTCCATTGTGATTGGATAGGGTGCAAGGAATTATCTTGGTCCTTTTGTATTTGCTCATGCTTGTTTTGTGTGTTAGGAAATGATCAATTTTGGAGAATGCTCTGGACTGCTAAGAAGAATAGGAGTTGTGTGGTTTTTGGCTGAAATACTCTGCAGATGTCTTTTAAGTCCATTTGGATTTTGGTGTTGTTTAAGGCAGAAGCTTCTTTGCTGATCTTTTGTTTGGTTGACCTGTCCTTTGGTGAGAGTGGATTATTAAAGTCTCCAACTTTTATTGTGTTGGAGTCTATTAGGTTCTGTAAATTTAAGAGTGTTTACTATAGTTAGGTGCTCCATTGTTTGGTGCATAAACATCAAGTACTGTGATTTCAATGAGAAGAATATTTGATCAGATATCAGTATGGCTACTCCTGCTTTCTTGAAGAGTGAATTTACATGAAAGGTTTTTTTCCATCCCTTCACTTAAAATTTTCTGTTTATGTTTGACTGTGAGATGGGTTTCTTAGAGACAACACATGGTTGGATATTGTTTTTTGATCCAATCTGTTGCTCTATGTCTTTGGTTGGGGAGTTGAGCCTATTGATGGCAAACATATATTTTAATTCTACTTTGATCAAGGTTTGTTGTAGAAAGATATACATAGAATCTGGGCAGCAATGATGAATCAAAAAAGAAGTGCAGGAAGCTTGGAAATGTACATAAAAATAAAGTGTACATCAGTGAGCCTTCTCTTAGAGCTAGAGATGGCATATTTCACTTAAAACATCTGTTTATTATTATTACTTTTTTCAAATTTACTTTATCATTGTTTTAGAGGTGATATGCAGTGGGATTACCTTTACATATGACAGGTAATAAATACATTTCCTTTTACATAGTATCCTCTATTTGCTCATTCCCTACTATTCCCTCCCTCTCTTCTCCACCCAAGAGTTTCATAGTTCACTTTCATCAATGTCCAGTGTGCTCCACTGCTGCACTTTTTCACCCTTTTTCCTGTGATTCTGTGCCCTCCCCTTGCCTTCCCACAGATGTGAATACACTATATATAAGCTAAAGAATACAGAGTCATCAGGTAAAGTAAAGATAATTTAAGAAAAAAGTCCTTTGCTTCCATGTCTTAGGAGTTCATTTAGTATGTGTATTATTTTACATAAATATGAAGAGGCATTTGGGTATTGTACCTTTTTCTTCTGTGACTATCCTTTTTTTTTGTATTTTATCATGTCCCATAGAGTTTTAAATCTAACTTCCACACACCAGGGAGTTGTTTATTATTTTGGCCCTATTTTTCTCATGCTCTACTTTTTTACAAATGACCTATGCATAGATATGCACTCTAACCTCCAAATTTTCAAGGTAACAGAACATAATCTAATTATGTGGATACTTAAAAACAAGTAAAGTACAAGCTTAAAACTTGTACTTTCATGATTATAAAGCAGGGTATGAAAATGACAGGGTGTCTGGATGGGATTGTTGCATGCATCCAGATTAAATAAGTGCATTAGTTGTTTCCAGTAGGCAGAAAAACATAGAAATGTAAAATAACGTTGGCATTTAAGAAGACCTAATTAAATTCCATGTTTAACACTCCATTAAGATGAATGGGGAAGGGTCACTCCTGTTCTGGCTGTGACTGTTTTTTTTTTTTTTTTGGCCAGTCCTGGGCCTTGGACTCAGGGCCTGAGCACTGTCCCTGGCTTCTTCCCGCTCAAGGCTAGCACTCTGCCACTTGAGCTACAGCGCCGCTTCTGGCGGTTTTCTGTATATGTGGTGCTGGGGAATCGAACCGAGGGCCTCGTGTATCCGAGGCAGGCACTCTTGCCACTAGGCTATATCCCCAGCCCCTGTGACTTTTTCTTAATGTGCCTGGATATTGCCTCTAAAGACAACAATCTGTCCACACAGTTTCACAGTCATTCCTGGAATGCAGACTGGAAATTTAATTCTTTAAAAATTAAATCCCTAGGGCTGGGGATATAGCCTAGTGGCAAGAGTGCCTGCCTCGGATACACGAGGCCCTCGGTTCGATTCCCCAGCACCACATATACAGAAAACGGCCAGAAGCGGTGCTGTGGCTCAAGTGGCAGAGTGTTAGCCTTGAGCGGGAAGAAGCCAGGGACAGTGCTCAGGCCCTGAGTCCAAGGCCCAGGACTGGCCAAAAAAAAAAAAAAAAAAAAAATTAAATCCCTAGGTTCAGAGGCCATAGTCAAATCCATAGGGAAACTTTAAAGCTTCATGTTTTGCAACTTTTTAGTCATAAACAACAACAATAATAAAGATAATATTTTTTTTCCGTGTCAGTAGAAACTTTCAGGTTCAGAATTTAGTGGCTCTTGAACATGATGTGGTGAAACTGACAATCTCCAGTTTACCTTAAGGTTCCTGTCTGTAGAGAAGGTGGGTGATTTTAATAAATTTTGTATCACTGGTAAGTGATAAAAAGTGCATCACTTGTGAAGGCAGAAATAACATGGGGAGATGATTCAGTTTTGTTGCAGTGGTTTTCATCCATCACCAAAAGCAAGTATCTACTAGCCAAGTGCACATGAATTTGAAGAAAAACTAAGAAATGAAGTGTGGTACAGCATGGTGGACATGTTTGTAGAAGATGATGGCCAATTGTACCATCATGCTATATGGATATTTGGCTCAATAGTGTGTAAATAGACAAGTTTAGTTATAACTATAGTGAGGGTAATTCCTACATATGTGGCCTTATAGTACTCAGAGGATGTGTATGACAAACCTACAGCCAGCATTATTCTTAGTAGCAAAAATTTAAACCATTTCCTCTAAAATCAGAAACAAGACAAGGATGTCCATTCTCTTCACTCTTCTTCAATATAGGACTGAAATTCCTAGCAAGAGCAATAAAGCAAGAGAAAAACATGAAGGGGATCCAAATAGGGAAAGAAGAATTAAAACCATCCCTTTTTGCTTTCCTAATTTACTTGAGCTGACCCAAAACTTTGCCAAAGTAGCAGTATATGAAATTAACCCCCCCGCCCCCAAACAACAACAGCAGTACCTCTTCTGCATGCCAAAAATAAGAAGAGTGAGACTGAAACCAGGAAAGCAATTCCATTTGTTATTGTCTCAAAAATACCTAAGAATTAACCAAAGACGTGAATAACCTCTATGAAAATTTAAAAATCTGAAAAAAGAAATTAAAAGCAAATTGAAAGAGATAGAAAAAATCTTCCATACTCCTAGATTTGAAGGAGTAACATCATGAAAATAGTGATACTGACCAAAGCTAGCTAAAAATTAATTGCAATCTCTATCACAATTCCAACATTCTTCAGTGATACTACAGAGGAAGCAACCCAAAATGAAAAGACATTGAAATCATTGTACTAAATGAAGTCAGCCTGACCAAAAGAAACAGGTATGGTTTCCCTTATTTGTAGTAATTAGAATGTGTCTACACATCTACAAGTAAACACAATTGATGGTAAAAGAAAAAAAAAAAGCACATGATAAATCAATCAGGACTCTAAACATTCACACAGTGAGACCTAAGGAGGATATTTTTAGGACAGGATCACAAAGGATCAATAACTATGTGTATAACCATATGAAATGTTTATCAAAATGAACTATAAGAAATGGAAACAAGAAGTGTTTTGCTATTTTACTTTTACATTCTTTCTTATTTTTTCCCCTTTTGTTGCTTGTTTTAACTGCTGTACATTTTGTCTTGTATGTAAATTTATCTGTTTTGTGGGGTGTAAGGGGGAGCACAGAAATTGCAGGACAAAGGGTATACTAATGCAGCAGTGATACTCACTAGACACCACGTTGAAAATGAGCTATACAGTTTGTGGGGGAGGGAGGTTGGGAGAGAAAAAAGTAGAAAACAATGGAAGAGGTGGCAGTCTTAAAAAAGAAGTGCATTCATTACCTGACTTATGTAACTAACCTCTCTGTTCATCACCCTTACAAGAAAATATTTAAAAAAATAACAAATTAAACTTTAAAGAAAAAGAAAAATAATTTTTAATCAGTTTTTGAAATGAAATTGTATAAATCTAAAAATGTGATTTGCATCAATTTTATATCCAAATAAGTCACAAAGTAGAAAATATCTGTATTACTAGATTCAATTGCTATAACTTCTTTCATTGTGTGGATTGTAGTATGAGCAAATATAAACAGGTTTTTTTTAAAGTAAGCTCACAGTATAAAAATAATGAAATCACTTTACTAAAAATAATAGGACTCTGAAACAACATTTTCAATCACAGGGAAGAAAAACAAGCATCAGAGAAACAGGAAAATTCACTCTGTTATACCTGCACCTCTGGTGGGAAGAGGGGCTATTTCTACTTGGCACTCAAGACAGTAGTCATGTGTTCTTATAGGAAGTAAGGATTGTTCTAGGTCAATTCCTATCTGAAATTTTTAGTGAAGCTTAAATAAAATTTAGGATTATTTTCAATAGTGTTAGAAATGAAAAATAGAATGTTAATTGTTAGAATTAGGGTGAGCATTTGTCTATGAATATAGAGATCATGCCTGGGAAATCATTTGGCAAGTCAATGGCCTCTTCCTCTCATATTCCACTGAAACAATCTGATTATCTTTCTTAAGTCTCTCAAAAGGAAATGGAAAGACTTGGAAAAAAACAATATTAAGGGAACTAAGCCAGACCCAAAGAAACATAGGTTGCATGGCTTCACTCATTTGTAGTAGCTAGAATGTGTCTATAAATCTAGAAGTAAAAACACTGGATGGGTAAGAGAAAAAAATATATTGAGACATGATAAATTATACATATCTCTAGGCATTCACACAAAGTGAGACCAAAGGAGGATATTCTTAGAAGATCACATAGGGCCATAAGTACAATAGCTATGTGCATCTTACCATATAAAATAAAATATCATAAAAATACGATACCATAAAATAAAATAAAATACCATATAAAATGTCAAAATGAACCCTAGGAAGTGGAAACAAGAGATTTTCTTTTCTTTGTTGCTGTTTTTGTTTTCTTTCCTTTTGTATCATTTGTTCCTTTGTCTTTGGAAGGGAAGGAAGGGCACAGAAATGATGGGACAAAGGGTGAACAAATGCAGTAGTGACACTCACAAGATACCATGTTGAAAATGAACTATACAACTTGTGGGTGGGATTGGGAGGAAAAAGCTGGGAGAGAAGGAGCGAAGGGCTGACACTGTTCAAAAAGAAGTGTACTCTTTGAATTACATAATTGTAACCTCTATGAAAATCACCTTTACAATATAAGTAAAAGAAATAAACCCTTACTTTAAAAATGCTGTGCATAAATGAGATATTTTCCCCCTTATCTTTTGAATAAATATCCTTTTCCTCCTCCTGCATTTAATAGTTCTTTAAGGCCAGTTTCACAAGTGTGTTTCATTTTTATTCAACTTCTAAGATGAGACTGTTCTCCAACACATTAATGTTTCAAACAGCATTTAGTAGAAATGAAATGCAAAACTACATTTAAAAAAATAATACTCAATTGGGGAGGGAAAAGTAGAGAAAATGATGGAGGGGGTAACAGTATTCAAAAAGGAATGCACTCATTACCTTAGTTATGTAACTGTATCCCCTGTTCGTCACCTTTACACTGAATAATAATAATAATAAATACTCAAAATCTAGATGCCAAGAATCTGGAAATCCCATAAGAAATAATTGTCTTGAAAAATTTATATCCGTTTCTGTTTTTGCTGAATGAAGTTAATTGTGAACAAGCAACCTGTCTCTCAGAATTTTGTCACTTATGTTACCAGCTGGTCCCAATCAACCTAAAGATGAAAATGTAAAGTAAAAGTTATCCATGTGTTCGTAAAGACTCAGGGCATTTCTCAAATGTTTATGAAGAGCCAGCCATGTGTTAGGTGTTAAAGAAATGGAGGTGAGTGTTTTGGGAGTATAAGTTATGCCAAAGTTTCCTTTATGGGAACAATACATAAAAATCAAAACCATAATGGCACATTTCAACCATGACATGACCTTCAGCAAGGAAGGGGTGACAGTTGGATAATCCCTCTGTGCTGACTGGGACACAGGCCATCTGGTTTGCACACAAGGGGCTGATTGAGCTGATACTGCAGTTGTCAGAAAGACCCTCCTCTTTCCACAAGTTTTTAATTATTGTATTTGTGAAAGAACTCCCACAGATGAAAATTTAGTCTTCTCTACCTGTTTCCTGGACTCATGCAATGCTTACAAGATTTTACCCTAAGTAAATAATAATAACAACGATGACAACAACAACATATCAATTGCTGAAAAGAGCAACCAATTAAATTATGCCTGTGGCCTTTGGAGTCCTATATTTGTTTACTTTCTGAGGTTAAAAACTTTCAGTGCTACAATTGTAATTCAGTAATGGAAGCAGGGCTGAGGTTAGTAATCATTTCCTAATAGAGCAAATTCTACTGAACTATGATTTTTTAGACTTCACATTAACCCTCAACCAAATAAGGTCAGAGAACGCTAGACCATCATACCCAAATATGTTTCAGCCATTTCTTAGTAGTTCATATGCAAACATGAATGTGTGTTTGTTGCTCATGCATGTTTGTATATAGTCTATAAAACTCAAGATAATACAATGTATGCAAAAGTTATGAAGTCTAGTACTATCTGCCTGTGTTCAGCTCATTAGATCAGTTTAAATTAGTGCCTATGGACTATCAAAATACTAGACAGAAAGAAGATGATTTTTTAAAACTTGTGTATTTTGTCTGTTGACTAAGCACTTATTCTTCAGACTGTGGTAGCTTGAAAATGCTTCCTTCTTCCACCCAGCACAGCTAAATGACATTGGGCAAGTTATTTATCCTCTGAAGGGCTCTTAAAATAACTTTAAAAAAATCCTGTGGTAGTCTATAAGTAAAACAGTTCCTGTGACCCCTACCTAGGATACTCACATATAGGGGCAGTCCTCTCTTGGAGTATCAGGATTGCTCCGTGACTCCCAGGAGGGGAGCATCCATCCAGCTTATGAGCTGTATAAAGTCCTGCAATATGTTTTGGTACATGGTGGGACAGGACATATGCTTCTTGTCAGCTGTCCATACCCATCTGCTTGTTTTGTTGTGTTGATAATTTTATATGGACAATGAATGATGTTACAAATACCTAAATGCCCCTTGGCCAAAAAAAAAAAAAAAAAAGAAAGAAAGAAAGAATGGAAAAAGTTCCTCATCCCTTAAAAAAACAACCCAAACCCTAAAAACAGAGGAGCATGCACAAGGTTAAGAAAACACATAGTGTACTTTCTTTCTTGGGGACCATTTTTATTCTTTCTCAAATGCCTTGCTCTTGGGTGAGGGAAACCTGACATGTTGGAAACAGCTCTATGGCTGGATAGCTGCACATGGCAAGGAACTGAGATCCATAGCCAAATCAGGGAAGAAATGAGTCAGGCCAGGGATCACATAAGTGTGGAAGCAGATTTCCCAGCCTGAGTACCTAGCTAAAATGCTCCATTTTACTAATTCACAGATACTGGAGCTAGTAAATGTTTTGTTGTTTTAAATTACTAAATTTTTAGTTAAATAGTGTGTGCTTAAGTTATGGCAAGCTTGTGGGATGATGGCATTGATGAGGTGTGAAGACACATGAATGGAGAGAGTACAGATCTGGGCCCAAAGCTAGGTTATCACAAGTGAGAGCTATTCCTTACTGCATTGAGAAGGTAAAAGGGCTTCATTTTGATGGAGAGAGGAAGGAAGGAAGAGAGAGAGAGAGAGAGAGAGAGAGAGAGAGAGAGAGAGAGAGAGAGAGAGAGAGAGAGATGAGAGCTAAGGCTGATATTGATCAAGATGCATTGTACTCACAAACTGACATGTTGAATTAAAGCCCTTTGCTCAACTACTTGGAGAAAACACACACACACACACACACACACACACACACACACACACACACACACACACACACACTCTCCCTAAGGGGGGAAAATGCAATGAAAAAGAAAAACCCTAAGCAAAGCCTTTAAATTAGGGTAATTTTCTTTCATTTGTAATTTTTTTTGGGGAAAATTTTCTCATTGTAAGAGGAAAAAAGTCACAGAATTAACACCACAATATTATCATAATCTAAAGTGCTTCATTTTTCAGAAAAAAATGTTTATTATTTTGAAGGGGAAAAAATCTGTTGCTCTGTATGTTGGGATCATGATTGTGGAAATACATGCTTCTTATTCATTGCTAATTCTCTCTATATAATTTTATAAATTTAAACTACATTATTTAAGTGTTGGTCAACTTTATATTAAGACTTAAGCCAAACTTTAGGAAGACCAAAGCCTTGTCAATTGAGCATGGTGGAAGGTTTCTTCAGGGATATACCACTTCTCAAATAGTAGGTCATGTTTCAAGATAGGAATAAAGTAGAGATAGACAGAATGATTCTTATCTTTCTGCATGCTTCCTGAACTCATTTTTGTCTGTATGTAGAAAAAAATTCTTTTTTGTAAGGCCCTTTCATTCTCTTTAAAGTGCAACATCCTTATTCAAGTGTTATAAAAGTCAAGAAGCATGTTCCCTGGGCTGATTCAGCAAGGATTGTGGTCAACTTGTGGCTTCCACAGACATTAATGGTGCCATTGGAATTTTATTAAATAGGGCAGGAACTCTTCCTCCAGGAAGGTTTTCATGCTTAGTTGACAATGAAAGAAAGCCATTAGTGCTTGACCTTTACCAAAGAGGATTGGAAACCACGAAGGGCAGAACCCAGAAATGTATATTTGCCCAGTGCAGACATACTGTTTAATTCAGTAGGTTAGCAGTGACAAAATAATCACTAGAATTTCTGATTCATTATTACAAGATTTGGCTTAGGAGCTCCAAATACAACCTTAAAAGGTTGACCAAAGAAATTACAAATTTGCATCTGGGCAGTCAAATTCATATGTGAAGAGGCAGTGTAGGGTAATATAAAGATACTTGTGAATAATTGGTGGTGCTATTTTTGGATTCTCCTTTGTAGTTAACTGCAGACATTTTTCTTAATTCTTTTTATTTTAGTTATAAGTATTGAAGTGAATGAATTACATGCTATCTTTCTTTTCCTTTTAATTTTTTTAGGTATTAGGATTAGAATCTGAGCCTTATGCTTACCAAGTAGGTGTTCATACCACTGAGCAATGCCTCTAGGAGTTTTATGAGAACACGACCCATTTCACAGAAATAGAGTATACATGTCACTTAAAGTGACAATATCCAGATAATTCAATCTTATTTTTTTCTCCTATAGGCACATATCTTATTCATTTTATCTTTTTATTTATTCATTGGTTCTACATTTGGATTTTACTATAGTTTTTTCCTCTCTCTCTTGCTCCCTTATTCCCTTCCTCCCTCCCTTCCTCCTTCTCTCCCTTCCTCCCTCCCTTTCTTTCTTCTTTCTCCTTCCTTCCTTCCTTCCTTCCTTCCTTCCTTCCTTCCTTCCTTCCTTCCTTCCTTCCTTCCTTCCTTCCTCCCTCCCTCCCTCCCTCCCTCCCTCCCTCCCTCCCTCCCTCCCTCCTTCCTTCCTTCCTTCCTTCCTTCTTTCTTATTTCTGCAGTACTGAGCTGGAACCCAGGATCACATATTGCTAAGCAGGTACTCTATAAGTTGAACCAAGCCTTTTTGGCTTTAGTTTTATTTTAGGTAGTGTCTTGTGCTACCTGCCTGGCTGTTCTGGACTCCTATCCTCCTATTTATGCCACCCAAATAGGTGAGATGACAACTGTATGCCATGAGGTCTGGTTTATTATTGAGAATGTGTCTCTCTGGCCTTTTGTGGGGGATGGTCTGGAACTATAATCCTCCCAATCTATGCCTTGTTCACTAGCTAAGCAATAGAACTCTAATACAACATAATGTAATACTCATATAATCTACATCTTATGTAAAGAAAAAAAACTAAAGGAACTAACTGGTTTAGCATGGCTCAATGGCACAAAAGTCAATGGCTTAGCACAGATCAAATGCTTACACACCAATTGTCATGGAGTGATTGGATATGGTAGTTATGGAGCACTTGGTGGGTGGGGATACAGAAGCAATCTGGAGAGGTTACTGGCTAGTGCTATACTTTAAATGAACTCAGACCAACTGTACAAGATATGAAAGAGGAAAGGGGAGTCCAAAGGTGGGATGGATAGGAGCCATGTTGTGTCACTTGGAATATAGAGTATGGCAGACTACTGAGCCTGAACATTATCATAGGTTTGGACACTTGAAGAGTTTTTTTGAACACCATTAATAAAACAAGGTACTTTGTTACCCTTATCAGACTTGCACAGCAGACTTTTAACATTTGTTGTCTTATATTTAGTAAAAATCTCTGGGGAG
The DNA here is from genome assembly GCF_023159225.1 of Perognathus longimembris pacificus. Lineage (NCBI taxonomy): Eukaryota > Metazoa > Chordata > Mammalia > Rodentia > Heteromyidae > Perognathus > Perognathus longimembris. The sequence continues at coordinate 69,536,771 of NC_063164.1, forward strand.
ATTTTCCTAGTTGAAAGAGAGAGTTTATAGGTTTCTTTCTGCTCTGGGATTAGAGCCATGGCTGATCATTACTGTTTTCTGACAAAAGTTTGGGTAGGGATTTTGATCTCTGTAAGGTTCACCCAGGGAAGGCTCCGTGCAGATGCCCCTGGCCTGTCTAAGTCTCTACCCAGTATCTGCATTACCTGGCATATTTGGAGGCAATCACCTCCCCTTTCCCTGAGGTCACATTCTAGACTGTCCAACAATTAGCCTCTTATGGGAATGTGGGAAGGTTCCAGGCTCTGAGGTCTCACCTTCTCCCACCTGGCCACAGCATCCCTCACCTGGCCACACCTTCTCCCCACCCCCCCTGCCCTAGATAAGGCATGGCCAGGGGGTGGCTTGTCACTTTGCCATCCATGTGCATCTCCATCATGCACTGCAGTTCAGAAAGAATCTTTCTCCTGCCTAAACCCTGAGTGGTGTTCTCTTCATCAGCCACCTACCTAATTTACTTAACAATCTCCAGCACCTCAAAATGAGGAGGACTCATCATGAAGTAAAGTTTAATGAACTCAAGGCACATTCACAAAAATATACTTAAGGTATCTGGTAACAAAGAATTTGATGTGATCTTCACAATCATAAAGGAAGATAATTTATTCTGAAAACTATACCAAGTCTCAATATGCGAGAACTAGTCTCTTCTGATTCTGAAAAATCAACATGACTGAAGCCCTATTTTCTTGATATAATGGGCTAGGATAGGCATTATTTTACATTGAAATATCTTAGTGGCATGGATAAGAGTCTTGGGACAGAACTAGCCACATCTGAGATTTCTTCTAGAGAATATACTTGAGATTGTTAATAAGCAGAGATCAGGAAAGTCTCTGTTTAAGTCTTTAGCCCACTTGTTGAGGGGGCTGTTGGTTCTTTGCGGTTTTGTTTTGGAGGAATTTAATATCTTTAGTTCTGCATATATTTTAGATATGAGGCCTTTGTCTGTTGTATGGCTGGTAAAGATCTTTTCCCAATCTGTGGGCTTTCTGTTTATCTTGCGAGCTATGTCCTTTGCCCTGCAGAAGCTCTGCAGTTTGATGCAGTCCCATTTATCCATCCTTTCTTTGATTTGTAGCATTTCTGAGTCTTCGTTAATGAAGTTTCATCCTGTGCCAAGGAGCCCAAGTGTTTCTCCTGCTCCTTCTTTTAGTGTTTTCAGGGTTTCTGTTTTTGAGACATATGAAAAAGTGCTCTACATTACTGGCCATAAAAGAAATGCAACTCAAAACAACATTGAGATTCCACTTCACGCCAGTAAGAATGTCCTTTATCAAGAAACCTAACAATAATAAATGTTGGAGAGGATGTGGCAAAAAGGGAACACTACTTCATTGTTGGTGGGAATGTAAACTGGTTCAGCCACTCTGGAAAGTGGTATGAAGATTCCTAGGAAGGCTAAACATAGAGCTCCCCTATGAACCAGCAGCCCTACTTTGGGGCATCTATCCAAAAGACCACAAACAAGAACACACTAAAGCCATCAGCACAACAATGTTCATCGCAGCACAATTTGTCATAGCTAAAATATGGAACCAACCCAAATGCCCCTCAATAGACGAATGGATCAGGAAAGTGTGGTACATATACACAATGGAATTTTATGCCTCCATCAGAAAGAATGACATTGCTCCATTTGTAAGGAAATGGAAGGACTTGGAAAAAATTATACTAAGTGAAGTGAGCCAGACCCATAGAACCATGGACTCTATGGTCTCCCTCATAGGCAATAATTAGCACAGGTTTAGGCTAGTCACAGCAGCGGATCACAAGAGCCTAATAGCCCTTATGAAAGCATAAGATGATGCTAAGTGAAATGAACTCCATGTTATGTAAAGAAGTGTTATATGACTGTTGTAATTACTTTCAACATGCCATGTGAAACCATAGCTTCTATTGTTGATGATCCCCTTGTATCCCCTTCCTCTGGTTGTACCCACACTATTACTATATCTCATCTGAGTACACTGGATACTGTATATATTGGTGTTAGAACTAGGGAAGTGGAAGGGAATATCAAAATTGAGAGACAAAGGATAAAAAGACAAACGACTCCAAAAGCAATACTTCAAAACCATTTGGTGTAAACCAACTGAACAACTCATGGGGGGAGAGGGAAAAGGGGAGGGGGGAATGAGGGAGGAGGTAACAAACAGTATAAGGAATGTACCCAAGACCTAATGTATGAAACTGTAACCTCTCTGTATATCACTTTGACAATAAATAAGGAAAAAAAACCCAAACAAATCAGAGATCAGGTAAGTACCTTCTAAGTACAACTTTGAGCACATTAGAAAGATGTCAGGTGAGTTGTGAGTGAAGGTGCCACTGCCCATAGCATGTAGTACTGCAAATGTGGATAACTGGCTTGTTTTATTTGTTTTCAAACAAAGGATTGCAAGGAGGAAGGAAACATGTAAGCAAACTTAGCAGGACATGTGGTCAGAAAGCTGTCATGGTATAGTTGTAAGATGTGAACAGCAGAAAGAGAGAATTGGTGTAGTTAAGCTGACAACATCTCAAACTTCCTGAAATAAGGTACCAAAGGGTATTAAGCACAGAAGAGATTTATGGGGTAGAGAGTGAAACTCATCAGGAAGCAGAGAGATCCATGATTTAGGGCTGACCCAGTGAAGGAGGCAAGGCAGAAAGGAGAATTGAGTAGGAAGGGATTTTCAAGTATAACTTAGCCAGGCTAACGAGGAGTCATTGAATGAGAGTCACCCTCAAATAACTTTTTATACATGCTCAGCTACTGGCCAAGATGGGCATATCTGGGGAATGTAGCCTCAGCACATGCGATGGGTGTATACTTGTTCTTATGTCATTATTTTAAAAGTATTTATTTCTGTGTACCTTTCCTTGTACATACATATATTTAGTACCCTTGTACCCGTACACTTGTTTAAATAAATGTTCCCGTGTATTAAAGTATTTGTTATTACCTGTACATTAAGGTATTTTCTGTTAGAGCAGTGTTTTCTAAACATTTTTATTGTCAAGGTGATGTACAGAGGTGTTATAGTTACATATGTACATATGTAAGGTAGTGAGTACATTTCTTTTTAAACTTGTTAGCTCCTCCCTCATTTTTCTCCTCCCACCTTCCTGGGTTGGGAGGATTAACATTTTGAAAATAGCAATACTGCCAAAAGCTACCTACAAATTCAGTGCAATATCCATCAAAATCCCAACATCATTATTTAACAAAATAGAGGAAGCAATTAAACATAAGAGACCAAAAGTAGCAAAAACAATCCTTATCAGGAAGAGCAGTGCTGGAGGAAGATCAATACCCAACTTCAAACTCTATTATGAAGCTTTAGTAATACAGCGTGGAACTGACACAAAAACAAGCCTGAGGACCAATGGAATAGAACTGAAGACCCAGAAATGAACCTGCAGATCTATGGCCTCCTAATCTTTGATAAGGGACCTAAAAAAACAGGTTGGAAGAAAAGCAGCCTCCTCAACAATGAGTACTGGCAGAATTGGTTAAACATCTGTAGAAAACTAAAGTTAGGTCCTTATTTATCACTATGTATCAGAATCAGTTCCAAATGGATCAAAGATACCCTGAAAACATTACTAGAAGGAGAGGAGAAACACTAGGGCTCCTTGGCACAGGTAAAAACTTTCTTAATAAAGACCCAGAAACACAACAAAAGGTTAGACAAGTGGGACTGCATGAAACTACAGATCTTCTTCATGGCTAAGGACATAGATAGCAAGATAAACAGCCCACAGATTGGGAGATCTCCACTAGCCATACAACAGACCAGGGCTTCATATCTAAAATAAACTTAGAACTCCAACAATTAAATCCTCCCAAAACAAATCTCAAAGAAACAACTGCCCCATTTATAAGTGGGCTAAAGTCTTAAAGTGAGACTTCTTTGAAGAAGAAATGAGAATGGCCAAAAGACACACAAAGAAATGCTCAACATCATTGGCCATAAAAGAAAGGCAAATCAAAACTTAAACGCCTCCTCATTCTATTCACAACCGAGAGTTTACTGACTCAGATACAATAATTAAGAGGAGATATAATTTTTCAAGTATTGCTAGTAGTTTGAAAACTACATTGCATTTTGCTTCTTACAATCTTTATTGCTTGAGATGAAAATTGTAGCTACATTATAACATGTAAACTGTCCACAGCAAGACTGTATCATAAACCATTGAGCAACTTCTGACTTTTCTGCAGAACAACGGGACAAGTTGTAAAAACACAGCTAGTAAAGTCCACTTTGTTCTTTTTATATTATTTAATTATCTTCTGGGCTTTTATACTGAGGCTAGCGATTACTGTCCTACTTTAAGTCAAAATCATTCATGAACTAACCGGAAAGAACATCCCATATTGGTAAATCTTGCCATATTACAACAAAACTGTCTCAGAATAAGAGCAGCTGAGAAATATATTAATCCTCAGCAGTGAGGGGTTCCCGCTCTCATTCTATTTGTCATGACACAGCCTTATTTTTTCATGTATTTTTCTTTCTGTGGAATTCAATTCTATTGTCAAGGTGAGGGGTTACAGTTACATATATTTTGTTGGAGAAAAGACTCCAGTTTTGCCTTTCCTTGAATTTGGTGCAAAGTTAAATGGTTAGAATGGAAATGTAAACGGAAGGCTTTAGAAAGCCACAGGGACTTGCCCTCCCCGTCCCAGAATGCATTGCCCTAAGACCAGGCTGCAGATCACCAGAGCAAAGAGGTCTGAATTTCAGGGTGAATGAGTAATTGGGCGGGATTCACATAGTCTAAGGAGATTCAATATTTTCCTACAGTACATTTTCAGCTTGACTTGATGCTTCTACCCTGTAATATTTTATATTTCATGATCTTATCTCTTCTTTATAGAGGAACAGAGACTACTTAGAAGTAAGGCAAGGAAAGTGGGATGCTTTTGAACATTAAACAAAAAACATCTTTTTAATAGACTTCACAAGATTATATGTGTATTTCTCCAATTGGAGAACTAGAAAAAACTTTAGTAATAATTTATTGCCAAAAAATGGAATACACTATTCCATGTGCCCTAAATGAACCAACAGGTCATTCTATTAATATCTGAGGAAGAGTTGTATCATTTGTTTTATAATTAATGTTTCTAGGTTCAACCCATAAAGTATGGCATTTAACCAATGGAGAACAGAAAGAAGATTGTATAAAATATTTAGACAGGAATTATTTGTATTTAAAAATGATATTTGGAAGTGAAAGAGGTTTTTCTTTTGATTCCTGATATTAAAAACAAACATCTTAGCAAGTAAGAGCATCTAAGAAAAAAGTAGCACAATTTTTTTGTGTGCCAGTACTCTATCTTCACACTCTCACTTGGCCTTTTTGCTCAAAGCTGGTGATCTATTATTTGAGTCACACCTCCACTTTCAGTTTTTTTGCTGGTGAATTGGAATTAAGACTTTTCTGCCTGGGCTGGCTTTGAACTGTGATCCTTAGATCTAAGCCTCCTGAGTAGCTAGGATTATAAGCATGAGCCGCCAGCACCTGGCAATAATAGCATAATCTTATTAAATCCTCATTATGCATCAGTCACTCAGCTCTGTTTATATGAATTTATTAAAATTTTACAGAAGTAATATAAGGCAAAAATTATATTAATTTTTTCCAGTTCACAAACAAGGAAGCTCAGTGATCTGATCAGGAATCCATACCCAGGCTGGCTGGCAGCTGAGACCCCGCTTTTGAGCTTCCATGCAGGTGTATATGATGACAGAAGAAATCAGGAGTAAACGTTTTAGCATCATTTGCTTTTAGTAACTTATGTTCATCATCAATTTTAGAAGCCACACAGAGAGAAATAATATATTAGACCCTATGAGCTTTGTTATAGATAACCTCTCTGATTCCTGGATGGTAATGGTAGCTTAAGTTGCTTTCCAGAAATTTGGAGATAGTTTTTTCTGGCTCAAACCAGTTGGAACTTCTCATTCCTTCTTGGTATTATGCACATCTGATGGGTGACTTTTGCTATCTCAGGGTGAAAATTCTACCTATAGATCATGGTAATGCTGTTTTCTGAACATGTGTCCTATAAAGAGATATAAAATTTGGTTATAAATGTGAAGACCATGAGTTATTTTATTTTTTATTTCTAATCCTCTTTCCTTATGCCTTAGACTACTATGTTTCTTTATCCCATAAATGTCCCTAAATTCTATCTTGGGGAGACAGATTCGAGACTTGCTGTATGGCCTGCCTGTATTTAACTATCTCATGAATAAACTCTCTTTTAAATACCTTCGTTGCTTCAGCGATTGACACATGGTGCAGAGGAGGAAACAGGCCTGACTTGGTAGCACTGTGTTCTCCATAGGCATCTCTTTCATTTCCAAGGTAGTGAATAAGAAGACAAGCACTGGAAGTTCTTTTTCATTTTTCTTTTCTTTCAGGCTCTAGTAAGCAATGCAAGAGCACATTGAAATAATGAAATAATTTAGATAGTGACAGCTAACAATGGAAAAAATCCAGTCACTCATGCAGTATCCTTTTAGATCTGAATGTAAGGTAGCTGAGCTATCTTTCCCATTCCTCCTTTTGTCAGCCATTCCATTTTATTAGGGAACTATTGGTGGCAGCAGTCCACAGACAAATGTCTCTTCAGGAATTAGATGAGTAAATAAGATGCCTTTATAATAATAGACCTAATATAATTGCAGGAGGGCTTTCTGGCTTTGAACCAGTCTAGTTCTCTCCAACTCTTCCCTTGTTTGTAGTTCTCAAGAATTGCTGTAGAATGGATTGGAAAAGCAATATTCAAAACAGCCTGCCAGATGCAGCCTGGCCTTTTTCCCTCTCTCTTCTGGAAGCAAGACATCATTTAAGCCTTTATCCCAATGATTCACATTGCCTAAGCTCTATAACCCAGGGAGAGTCTTTTGGTGTCCCCCAGTTGAAATGCACCTAGGACACTAGGAATAAAGTTTTTATCTGTCCTAGGTAACTTCAATCAGCCTAGCAGCATTAGTTCACAATGGATCTTTCATTCTTTTTGTTCCTTTTTATCAGCTTCATGTAACTTGTCTATGAATGTGTTCTATTTCTCCAGGTTCTGTCAAGTGGGTAACTAGTGCAAGGTAAACCTGTTCACAATAAGAAATTGAAAACCAGGACAATCATGTGGAAGGCAGCCAAAGACAGGATTATGTTTTATAATCCATATTTGAAGGAAGGTTCCACAGAATAGTTTTAAATATCCAAGCATGCTTTGATGATTGAGATTTTGAGATTCAAAACATGGCTTCTAAAATCCACTTGGTATCACTAGGGAAAAGGTATTAAGCTATTTTGTGAAAGGCAATTTGAGATCCGCTGGCTTGGTCCTACCTTGTCTACCTCATTACTGAATGTCTGTTTTGGGGTCTGCACTCAACTGAGAACCCGCTCTACTTAAAAATATGTTACAAATGTCTTAGCCTCCAAGAGTAGACTTCCTTTCAGGATATTTTTCACATCTTAAGAAAACTGATAGAGGTAAGTGATGAATGTGTGCTTTGAGAATATTGTGTTTTAATTTCACTGAATCAGACTTCATTTAGCAAAAATAGCGTGGGCTGGAAATGATTTCAGTAAACTCTCAGATTTAGTCAACAGATAACCCCTCTCATCAATAAAGTGGGTCTTAACTGTGAATCTTGAGATTGTAATAAGAGAACTAGTAAATTCACGGGGCTCAGTAGCTATGGCAACTAAAGATTTCAGTCAATACCCTTTGATCTTCAACATTAGATAGTCATGTCTGATTTCTACCCATAATCTTTTTCCCTAGAGAGCACGACATATTCTTACTGAAATATTTCAAAGTATTCTGCTCCTTAGAAATGCCTAGGGCCATTATATTAGTTACTCCCAATTTTGATAAATTCTTACTTGAAGGTTACACGATGCATGTGCAAACACAAATGCATACAAGCCTACATAAATATCATAACTTGTGTTTATGTGCATGACCATTGCTGGATATTTATGTATATAAATATGGATCCAACATATACAAACATATATACACTCCATATATTATGTGTTTTACATATCCAACATATACAAACAGATGCTCACTCCATATACTATGTGTTTTATATTAATATGACCACACTTGAACATAAAAGGCCTAGGAAAATATTAGTAGTAGAAGAATGGTACCCAGAATAAGGGAATGATATACCCAATGATGTGGCACTAAAACTGCAGCAAATGAATTCTATAAAGCACACCAAAGCAATGGAGAAATGCTAGCGTTGAGGTCAGGCTGAGAGATGACATGCCAGTTGTTCCCTGTAAGAGATAGAAAATGTTAGCATGTCTACACTAGAAAGCAGCAAACAGTAGTAGAGAGATGCTATCTGAATGGACTTTGATGACAAAAAGAAATCTTCAGGGGGAAAATCTTGAAAAAAATGGTATGGGGTAATAAGTTATAGAACTTTTTTTGGAAGAAATAGAAAAGGGAGTCTTGCCCTGCCACTGAGAAGCTGAGAAGCAGAATAACAAAGGATTATTTTCTGCAAATGAGACATGTTCCCAGCCTGAGGTTCTAGGGAGGGTGTCCAATTCCAGTGGAACTGTGTTGGGGCAGGGGAGGATGTTGATGCTTGAAGTTGTTATGGAAACGACCAGGCAGGCAGGTAGAGTGGTGAACAAAACACTGTGGTAGACAAGTAATTCTGAAGACTCTCAGGAATATTGGGAAACACTGAACTTCCTACAGTTATGTAGGTAAAGTAACAAATGGGAAACAATGAGATTCAGCTACTTTGTCTCCTTGGCTGGCATGATTCTGGTTAGAATTTCTAGCATTTGTAGAACCAAATGTTTGTTCAGACTAGTCATCTGACCATTAATAATAAATAGTGCTAATGGATGTCCGTACATTGGTATTTGTTCACATATAAGAAATCTTGTATATACATATTTTTATTAATTGTAAAGTAGGCTCTGCAATATAGATTATATGTAATGTGAAAATTTTCACTGCATAAATGATTTATAACTTCATTGGCTCCTTTTTAAGTCTTGAGCCAAACAAGGTAAGCTGTGTGTGTGTGTGTGTGTGTGTGAGTGTGTGTATGTGAGAGAGAAAAGAGAGAAAGAGAGAGAGAGAGAGAGAGAGAGAGAGAGGCTGGTGGTATAGCTCAAGTTGGTCCTAAATTAATAATTCCCTTAGTTTCGCATTCCAAGTGCTGGGATTATGCCCCATTAAGAAGATAACTTTACAAATAAAAATTTATGCCATTGTAGAGATAATAATCCAAGGGTACAAACATTCAGTTAGGTAAGGTATAAGTACTGAGAATCTAATGTATAGACTCATTACTGTATTTAAGAATGTATTTATGTAATTTGTGTCACTGGTCTTTGAACTTAGAGCTCTGTGCTCCCTAGGCACATACTCTGATATGTAAGTCATGTTCCCAAATCTGTTTGCTTTGGCTATGTTTTAGAAAAGAGTCTTGTATTTATGACCTTGGCCATGATCCTCCTATTTATGTTTCCTGCATAGTCGGGATGGTGAGCAGGGGGTCACCATGATCAGCTATTGGTTGAGAGGAGGTTTGTTAACTGTTTTCTTAGGCTGGTTTTAGACTGCAGTCCTGATCTTTGTCTCCTGAAAAGGTGGGATTACAGACATCAAGACATAAGCCACTTGCAACAGGAAAAAGTATATTTAAATTTTCTAAATGAGTATGTTAAATGTTCTCAAGATACACACACACACACACACACACACACACACACACACACACGTGTTATATTTTAGAGAGGGCTTGAGTTTGTTCCTCAAAGTTTCATTTCCTTGGTTTGCAATTGTCAGTGTGAGAAGCCACAAAAAATATTCCGAGATGGAGCCTGATGGAAGGTGTTTGGTTATATGGGCCCTTCTCTTAGAAAATCAGTACAGTTCTTGTGGGACCTTAGGTCCTGTAAGAAAAAGTTATATTAAACTCAAGTCTTCACTGGTGCTATGCCTGTCAACCTTCAGAATGGATATCTGAATAAAATTCTTTCCTTTATGAAGTTTCTAGCCTCATGCAATTCATTATAGATGTTTAATACTGTTAAAACTCTTACTAATACATAAATACTATATATGCTCTGTGTGTGTATGTGTGTGTGTGTAGAACTTCATATTATTCAGTGGATTGAGGCTTATATTTGAATGTTAACATTTTCATTGAGACTGTGGAAAGAAAATACATTAAATAGTTCCCAAAGACCTTTGGGACTATTTAGCTGAGGGATGCTAGAGAAAACCTGAAGATCACTAGGCTGAAATTTCATCCCATGAGGAGGAGTGAGCATGCCTCTGTGGTTTGGCTAGGGTAGTGGTTGTTGTCTTTAATTGCTGTGAAACTTTGAGTTGGAGATTAGTTTGAGGTTTTACGCCTCTGGCTCAGGATTGTTGGTGCAATCTCATTCGATAACTGTCAGAAGGGCACTTACAGAGAGCTGTTTTTGCAAGCCTTGTGGTTTGTTGGTTAGCTAAGGTTCAGAGACAGATGATGTAGCAAAGAGGAGGAAGAAGAGAAGTAGAAGGAGAATAAAAGAAAGAACATGAATATATGATATTTATTGTAGCTCCCTATACTTTAGTGGGGTTCCTTGTTGCTCTGGTAAAAGCTCTCTACTAAATAATGTCTGGGAGACAGGAAAGGAGAATGATAAGTTAGGATGTTTCTGTCTTCTCTCCATTTAGTTTAAATAAAAGCAAATTATCCTCACTGAACTCAATTAGAATTCCTACTGTATGGCCCTCGTATTAAAAATAATCAGCTTCTTCAGTTTCTTAAGAAACTGTTCACATTGTCGTGTATTCTGAGATAACATCTAGTTTTTCTCAGAGCAAATACAATATGCTGGACTAGGTAATGCATGGAGGGCTGAGTAAGCATAATACTGTGCTCAAATGCATTTATCAAATTGTTATCTTCTAAAACAGGAGATGATTACTGTTGTTTGAGTGCTGATTATTCAGATGAGGGCAGAAAAGAGGGGAGGTGGCCTACAGTCTAGCAAGAAGGCACAGGAGGAGCAAAGAGGTAATCATTGTGGAATTTCTGCTTCTTACCAAGTTTGGTTTCTAATTTGATTTTTGTCACCTCCTATGTGGAAATAAGAAACCCACAAGTGGTTTCTGTAAATCTCTGTAATATTAACTACCTTCTTAGTCCATACATCACATGAGTTTAAGGGATTATTCTGCTTTGGCAGCTGGAGAATATCACACCCCCCTCAGAGGGACGTCTGATTTATTACCACTTGCTGGTTGAAGATCCAGTTGTGGTCATGATCATAAACATTTTTCTCCACTGATTCCTGATTTGTTCACACTGCTGAATTCACCAGAATCCAGTCTGTATTCATTTGTTAATCAGCTTCTTGTGCTAAGTAGGTACTGTGCTAGCTACTGGAGATCCAAAGATGATAATTGAGACACATCCACCGCCTAGTGGAATAACAGCTAGGGAATACAGACAAAAAGAAAGCCACAGGAAGCAGCATGAAGTACTGTAAACCACTCTCTCTGCCCTGGTATTTGTGTCTCATCCTCATCTCAGTCCTATTGTACATGCTGACGATGTGGATTCTACAGATGTCCTTTGCATAGAGGTCATGTGGTCCAAGTGAGGAGACCCAAGGTGCTTTCCCAACAGAAAATGGAAAATGGGTTCTGATGAGTGGTACTGAGATTCTATAGCTCAAAAAAATTTAGAGAACTTTCTCAAATGCCTTACTTACTCCCATAAGTGGTGAAGGTCCTACCTTCTTCAACAGAACGGATGTTTTAAAACAAAGCTGGAATGCGTTGGTTTGGCATATGTCTTTTCTTCTGCCTGTGTTAGTAACCCCCCAGAGCAGATTTGGTTTGCTTTTGCCCCACTGCTAGATAGATGCTATTGGTTGACAGGTGTTAAAATGTATGGGTGCAGAGACACAGGAGTCTCTGTGGTTTAACCCTGCTGGTGCTGAGAATGAATCCCTGTTTCATAGGTCTCATGTCTTTTCCTGAAAATCTCTGGGCTTAATTTTTTTGTTTTCCTTTCAGTTTTCTTTCATTGTAAGGATCAATTTCTTGTTGTGGCCTTTGGAATACAATGCTCAAATGCAATGTAGTCACAGATATGTAGTGGAGAAGTTATTCAAAAGCAAACTATCCATAGATACTTTGTCCTCCAAGGTGGAAATAAATGTTTGGCATGGCTCATAACATAACAACAGAGAAAACCTCCTATATTGCTACTTTTCTGGTGACTGTTGTGAGGGAGAGAAAAACTGGGGCTACCCTTTCCTAAACTCCAGCACAAGATCCATCCAAACCCTACCACTATGATTTATGGCAAGCCTAATGCTCTCAGGATTTCTGCAACTATATTTGTGCTTCTCACCTCTGGCTCCTGTTTCCTGATTTTTGTTAAATTCTCTTTACACAAAATCTCGAGGCTGCTTCTTTATGGCTACCCTGGCTCCAGGTCAAATGTAGGAGTGTTTTCTTCTTTATTCTATGTCCTCTTAATCCACATCCACAGGAGTCAGCTGGGTGAGCAAGACAAGCACTGAGGCTTGGGGCAACACAGTCAAGGGATGAGCCATATACACGAAAGACACCTGAAAATTGAATATTAGATTTCTCTATCTATGAAGAGGCCCTCACTATTTTTTTTTTCAGTTCAAGGTCTGACTGCTGACTTCCTTCCATGTTGTTTGTCCCTCTCTTTACCTCAGTTTGTATCCCAAAATGAGAACAGATAAACAATCATATCATGTTATATGCAACTCTTTTCAACCAAGAAAGCATGGTACCCCTGAGCTTCTTGTGTTCAGGGGTAGGTGTTCTACTACTTGAGCCATAGCTTCACTTCTTGCTTTTGGGTGATTAATTAATTAATTAATTGGAGATAAGAGTCTCACAGACTTTCCTGCCCAGGCTGGTTTCAAATTTCAGTCATCAGATCTTAGTGTCTTGAGTAGCCAAGATTACAAGTATGAGCCACTGGCACCTGTCAGTCAGTATGCTTTGTAAATAAATATTAATTAGATCAAGTTTAGAAGTGTTGTTTAAGTTTTCTGTGTTCTTCTTGTCTTTCAGTATACTTGTTCTATCAATTACTGGAAGAGGTCAAAATCTAAAATGTTGAAATTGTTTATTTCCCTTTGCTGGTCTATCTATTTTTGCTTAATGTATTTTGAAGTTCCATTTGTAGTTTTATACATGTTGAAGATCTGTTTCTAATGAACCCTTTTATCATTATGAAATTGTTTCCTGTGGCTGGGAATATGGCCTAGTAGTAAAGTACTCGCTTCATATACATGAAGCCCTGGGTTCTATTCCACAGCACCACATATATATAAAAAAGCTGGAAGTGGAGCTGTGGCTCAAGAGGTAGAGTGCTAGCCTTGAGCAAAATGAAGCCAGGGACAGTGCTCAGGCCCTGAGTCCATGCCCCAGGACTGACAACAAAAACAAAACAAATAAACAGAAATTGTTTCCTTTAGCTTTTAATGTTCTTTGCTTTGAAATCTACATTTTTATATCAATATAATCACTGTACTTTTGATCAGTATTCTAAACTATTTTCAACATCTGTGTATTTTTTTTTTTTTTTTTTTTTTTGGCCAGTCCTGGGCCTTGGACTCAGGGCCTGAGCACTGTCCCTGGCTTCTTCCCGCTCAAGGCTAGCACTCTGCCACTTGAGCCACAGTGCCACTTCTGGCCGTTTTCTGTATATTTGGTGCTGGGGAATCGAACCTAGGGCCTCGTGTATCCGAGGCAGGCACTCTTGCCAATAGGCTATATCCCCAGCCCTGCATCTGTGTATTTTTAATCTATTAGTATTTAAAAAAATATACTATTGTTGGCTTTTATGGATTTTATCCAGTCTGATAATCTGTCTTTTTAATTAGGAATTTACATTATTTACATTTAATATAATTGCCAATATGGTTGGAATAAAATCTGTGTTGTTAATTACTTTCTGTCATGCTGTATTTTATTTGTTCTGCTTTTCTTTTCCTATCTTTTTCTGAACTGAGGATTTAAAAACAATGTTTCCATTTTATTGCCTTTGTTAGCACAATGAGTTATAATTCTTGTGTTATTATTTTAGTTGTTAACTTTTGGAGTCAGGTTTATAAGGCCTCATAATCTGCTTTCAGGAGGCATTGTGTCCCTTCAGTTTATATGCTCTTTCCATGTTTGCTTTCCTGTCTATGTAGGATTGCTGTATATAGTTTACTTCATTTGCTATTACTGGGTTTACTCATTCATATAAACATTACGCATTGCTATTATTTTTTCCTGATAAGGCATTTAAAAATATGTCTGACTTGAAATAGTTACATATACATTTGTGTATGTATATGTGTGAATATTAATGATTAATGGAAATATACTGTGAAAAATGCAGGTTATTTCATTCTTTTTTTTTTTTTTTTTTTTTTTTTGGCCAGTCCTGGGGCTTGGACTCAGGGCCTGAGCACTGTCCTTGGCTACTTTTTGCTCAAGGCTAGCACTCTTCCACTTAAGCCACAGCTCCATTTCTGGCCATTTTCTGTATATGTGGTGCTGGGGAATTGAACCCAGGGCCTCATGTATACAAGGCAAGCACTCTTGCCACTAGGCCATATCCCCAGCCCAGGTTATTTCATTCTTATAAATGGTTTTTTTGTGCTCAAGGATAGCACTCTACCACTTGAACCACAGCATCACTTCCAGCTTTTTATGTTTGTGAAGTAATGAGGAATGGAACCCAGGACTTTATGCATGCTAGGCAAGCACTTTACCACTAAGCCACATTCCCAGTCCTCATTTAGTAGTTTTATTACATAAAGTATGATGATGATTTTTGATTCAGGACTTTCATTTAAAAATAGTTTCACTAAGTATAGAATTATTGATCAACACACTTTGCTTTTGGCTATTATTTATTTATTTATTGCCAGTACTGGGGCTTGATCTAAGGTCCTTGAGGTCACTGTACACCATTGTTCATGGCTACTGTTCTATCACTAGCGCCATACTTTGAACCCAGCTTTGCTTCTATAAATTGTCACTTCATTATCTTCTTTTATTGCTTCTGATGAGAAATCTTTCTCTTTTTCTTCTCTGTGTGATGTCTTTATTCTTTGGTTGCCTTTAAGATTTTCTTTTTGTTATGATGAACAGTTTGATTATAAATTACTTTGTTATACATTTCTCTTGTTTCTCAGGGCTTTGTTCTATCACGTGAGCTATGTCCTACAACCTTTTTGCTTTCCTTTTTTAGATAGGATATTGCATTTTCTCCTGGGGCTGACCCCAGACTGAGATCTTGCTACCTATTCTAAGGAGCTAGGATTAAAGGTGTTTGTCACAACACTCAGCTTGCTTCCAAGTTTTGACAATTAGGGATAAATTTGTTCTAAACACTCATGGCCAGGTTTTGTATCAATAACAAATTTCAGCTCATTTGAGTGAATGCCAAGGAACGCATGGTTGCTGCTCATATGGTAAAAGAAACTGCTAACCCATTTCAAAGTGACTGAACCATTTTGCATTTCCCCAGAAGTGAATGAGAGCTCCAATTACTACACCACCATCACCAACATTTAGTGTTGTCAGTGTTTTGGAATTTGGCTAGTCTACTGGATATGTAGTGGTAGCTCACCATATTTAATTTGGATTTTTTAATTATCTAAGAGGTAGAACCTCTTTTATGTTTCTTGTCATCTGTATGTCTTCCTGGATGACGTGTATTTTTTTTGGTTATTTTTAATTTGATATTTCTTTTCTCATTCTTGTGTGTTAAGAATTTCTTACATATTTTGGATGCTACTTTAGTTTTTGCCAATATTTTGCAAATATTTTCTTCTAGTCTGAGGTTGACATATTCTCTTGGATGGGCTTCGAATATTGACAAGTGATTGACTGTTCACTTATCAATCTGACTTCAGTCTCTGAGTTTTGTGTGCTGGGCTGTTACTCCCTGGGAGTTATACCAGGTCATTCCTGATCCTCACCCATGGTCCCTGCAGCACTTAGAGAAGAACTGTCTGCTGTTCTGGGAAAGCCTCTAAGCTTCTGATGTTACTGAATTCTGACAATTACTCTGTTGTTATTCTGAGTGCATTCTAAACTTACAACTTCATTTCATAGTTGCAGAGCACATCATAAGGTGTGATGTTGTTGACAGGACCCTGTTGTTTTGTGCCTTCTTATAGTGGTTTTTTTCCCTGTAAGTGTTATGAAAGAAGTCAAAAGTCAGGTGTTTGATAATCAGAAAAATATTGAATGCTTCTATATGTCCAACTTCTGATTTGTTTCTAAATAAATAATAAGCCTTGATAAATATCTTATAACTGAACCGCAAACTGACCACAAATTTTATATAGTAATGCTACAAATATTTTTCAAAATAAAAATGTGTTATAGGAAAAGTGTCATCTTCCATACTAGTGGGTTGAAAGGTTTAAAGAGAAACTCATTTAACAAATTAGTTTGAAAATAAAATGTATAAAATATAAAATGCTTTGAGAAATCAAGACTCATAACTTTAACACATATATAGTATAAATTCTCCAACTTTGGACACCTTAGTTAGAAATATTAGAGGATTTAGTAATATAATATTAAAGTAAAACATTGGTTTTAATTTAAAAACTTTTCTCAACATAAAAGCAAATTGTAATCTATGCTATATAATTGACATCATAGTAACAAATTATTTCAACCAGTGCAATTAGAAAATCACTATTAGGTAACATTAGTTTTTGCTTACACTGTGATTTAGTAATTCATAGTTTCATCCATGTTTTCATTTGAGCTGACATTTTGTAATCAACCCATATTTGGAGATTTCTTTACACGAATTTAGAAATTTCAGTGTTACTCAAATGCAATTTTTGATACCATTACTTATTGTTATTAAAATAATAAAGAACATAGTTTGTATGTTGGAAGTTATATTCTTTCACTTATTGATTAAACTTTGTAAATGTTAGGTTCCACAGAGTTTTGTAAGGAAATACATAGCACAAAGATGAATTCAAGTGTCTAATACTTATTGCCCTTATTCACATAGCTAACAATCTAACAGTGATCAGGATAATTCTGTACAAAGTGATATTAGGTAGAAAGTAAGGAGTCCTAAGTAAAACAAAACATAAACTAAGGGTCACTTAATACACATTGTTTTACTTTTGGAGGTGCTGAGTTTTGAATTCAGGGTCATACACTTACAACAAGGCCATGCTGCCAAATTCAGTAGATTCTTTTTAATTGAAAGCATAAATAGTCTTTATTGAAATTTTATTAAAATGACTTTTATATAATAGCACTGTATTCAGCCTTTTGGCAGTTATGCTCATTAGTCATCAGAGCTAATTAAATACAGCTAGTGGCTCACTGTAGACAAATGACTTTAAACAAATCTACATTTGGAGTTTTATTTTTGCATTCTACAGTATTCTTCTAGTTTCTCCACAATTCTCTCTATCTGGCATCACAATTCACTGCCATAATTATGTTTGACTCAAAATGAGATCCCATTTGTGTCAAGTTTATTACTTCTAATTTGCTGTTGGGAAGTAAACCAGTTAGCCTTACTTGTTGGGAATGTACAAGAGATAAGTTAGTGGCCTCTGGTTAGGGTTATCCCTTGAAGAAAATGTATAAATGTGTATTCTTGTAATTAATATGTAGTGGATTATTTATCATTTTTGCATCTTATGGAGATTTTACATTTAGCTTTATATATGATTATACTTGTTTCTTTCTTGTTCAATATTCACAAAATAACTCATGAAAATATCTTTGATGGGAACATGATAGCTCTTTTGCATGCCTGTCACTTGGTTTACATATATTTTTCATTTCCAGAAACAGGAACAGAAATTTCAAGTTAGTATATTGGTACATGTCAAAGCTGGTGTAAATAATGCCAAATGAGTTACATGAAAATATTATGCCAGGTGTGGGAAAACTAAATATTAGTAGCAAAATTCCTTATTCTAAAGGTGCCAGGTGGAATTCTTCCATTTGTCCCCTTTACTTCCATACCTGTAGATTCCATAATGAGCATGAAGTAAAGACTACAGAGCCTCTCCAAATGAAATTATGATGGTGGAAGGTTGTATTGTAGGGACCAATGGGCCTGAGTACTTACACTGGAGCTCTCTCAACTGATACCCAGAGCAGGGTATTAAGGTCAGATGATGTACATATTTCATCTTTTTTGATATTGTAAAAATTGCTTTAGCTATGCTAAATTTGTTTCTGAATATTTACATGAATGTTAAAGTTTATAAATGTTTACCAAAAATGGATACTGGCGTTTACTGAAATTGCATTGAATCTGTAGATCAATTTTCAGATGTTGTTTTCTTAACAATATTGATTGGTGGATCTTTGAGCACAATTGTTTTTGTCAGCTATTTTAGATTTTCTTTGACATCTCAGCATTCTTCCTGCGTATTCTCTCTATTCAATATGGTCACAGCTCAGGTGATTATCCTTCAGTTTGGCTGTACACAGAACTTGTCATATAATGACATTTTTTCATAGATTTGTCCTCAGCAGCTACTATTTTTACTGGCATGGAATAACCAAATCCCTAGTTAAATATCTGTTGATAGGTCAATTTACTTTTATTTATATTGTTGAAAATTATAAATAATGGTAAAACTTTAAAGCTTAAATACTTTTTATGTTTCCTTGATCTTACTTTTCTAAGTCTGCATACTGTGAATAAAGTTGGCCTAATCTAAAATATCTTCAGTTAACTAATCTTAATATTTAAAAATTTTATAAAGAAGTTCTAGTTTTAGAAGAAGTTCAAGTTTTAGGAGAATTTTTTCTTTCTTTTTCCTTCCTTTGTCCTTCAACTTATTTTATACATTTCTGACACATATGACTTAGATCCCAGATAACCTGTTCTGGTTCAAAGATGAAGCTAATAACTCTGTAGAACATTTTCTATATACAGTCTACTACTAAAAAGAAATGCCACAGTAAGAACTATACAAGAGTCAGAGAACAGAGCATGTTTGCAAGTCATAGTGAAACCACTCACTACAAATTCTTGAAGGAAAATAAAGTAACATCATCAGATAGCAAGGCAAAGACAGCCTGAGAAATAGCTTCTTGTCACACTTATTGTAGCATAAACTAACTCTTAATCATCTAACTTTTTGTCTACATTTATTAAAACACACACTAACCTAAGCCATTATTTGGAAGTTAGATCTTTTCAACTGTCTGCAATACAATGCCTTTGTTTCATCTGTTACATGAGATTAGTGGAGGAGATTAGAGAATGTAAGTATTAACTATGATATTTGCTAATGCAACATGTGTAGATAATGTGACTTAAGCATATCAAGAGTGAGAGGAGCTGTTAGGTGCCTACTGGAACTTGTAGTTGTCTAGGGAGGATGGAAATGAAGGTCCATTAAATTTTTACTGTCGTTACTTGTTTTTGTATTTAGAAGATTAATAAAAAGGCTAGTGGAAAAGATAGTGGCATTTTCATAAAAGACAATGAAAACATTTAAGAGAAATTTGACAATAAGAGGGATAGAGAGTGATTAAGTGAATGCTTCCTTTTCAAAATTAGAAGCCTGGTCAATATGGTGGTATAAGCAATCTCCCAGGAGTAGATCTGCATTGCTCCTTCTAACAATTTAAATAACTCCACAGATAATTGTTAACAACCACCAAATGCCCTTTTACCTTCTTATGTGTGGAACACAGGATGTTCAATTGTCTAAGTTAATTAACATGAGCTATGCTTTTCAGGTAGTGATGGTGAATGTTCCCAATTAGCCTTGTGTGAGTGATAAGCAAGTTTGGTCTTGGAGGTTAGGACTCTTGCTTGAGGGTTTTCTCCAGACAGCCTGTTGTCTCATCTCTTCCCATCTCTGTCTTCCTCCTTCCTTTCCACATACAACTCATATGATTTTCTTTTCTTCACTGTACTTATATGCAGGATCAAATCTGTAAATGCTGAAAGAATTTAAAAAATTATTATCTAATTTGTGTACATTGTGAGGACAAATGTGTGCAGAATGCTTTGAACAAGTTCACCCTTTATGCCAAGGTTGCTTTTAATATTTGGCTATCAATTCTATTTTCAACACTGTTTAATCATTTATTACATGAGTAGTTGAATATTGTTTCTATCAAAGTGGGTAGGGTGTCTAGAAGTTATTTAACCCTCCTAGCACATTGGATGAATTTAGGTGATAAGAAATTTTTTGTTTGTTTGTTTTTAACAAACATTTCCTGGTTTTATTTGATTTTATTTCTGTTTGTTTTACATTTACTTTGACTAAATTTACCACTAAATCCTAAATTTACATCCTTATTCAAGTCTAGAAGTTGAGTATCAGTGGTCAGCTTGTCTGGTTTTGGTCCACGAATTTATCCATAATGGCTCTCACATTTGTCCACAGCTTAAAAAAGTAACTATTTGATTCTGATGCAATACTTTATTTTACACTGAGAAATGATATACAGATTAATTTTTCTTTCTGTTTTTGTGTATATATTCTTCATTATTTTTAGATGTGTGCTAAACTTGAGATTAGTAGAATGGTCTGGAGAGTTTTTGGTGAATTATTCCATCATGGCATTTGTGTTCTGTTTGTACTATATTCCAGGCTACATCAGAGACAGAGGAGCCATCTGGAGTTTGAACAGTTTAAACAAAAGGCAACAGTGAAATTGTCAGAAGTTAACCCAAAGACAGCATTGAAAGACAGGGGTTAGGTGAGAACTAGAGATGGAGCCATGGCGAAAGTCGGCAAGGGTGGGGGACACACTCAGTCAAAAACAAGATTCTCTGCAGAGAAAAAGATGCTTTTAAGCTTTAGGAAAGAAATGAAATACATATTTTACAAGCCTTCCAAGAAAAGCAAAAGGTGAAAAGCTATTTATTTACCAGAGAATTCCTATGGCTTCTTTCCCCCTGGGGGGGGGGGAGGGTGGAAGAGAGAGAGAGAGAGAGAGAGAGAGAGAGAGAGAGAGAGAGAGAGAGAGAGAGAGAGAATCCCTTCAACATTTTAGGTTACTTACATAATAAGACAGTTTTTTTGTTTCCTGAAATCAACTGGGCCTGAAGTAAGGAAGAATCATGGAGTGTCAAAAGCTCTAATAGATAAATAATAGATAAATAATGGCTGTTTATCTCACTTTCACATTCAGCTCTACAGACTTGAAACATAGGTAAATAATAGGGAACTTCCCTATGAGTTAGTAATGCAATGGACAAAGCTGTTTAAGGATGATAGGTGGATGTAGTGGATGTAGATGTGTCGTCACTGTGAGACCCTCATGGTTGTGGATATCAGCATAGTTCTGGATATCACTCTGTTATCTGTCCTACTTGACTGGATTTTGTTTTTTCCTTTAGTACACACAGTGGATCATGCCTTTGAAATGGCACAAGTGGCTGAAGGCTGTACAAGGGTGGTTGGCATAATGATAACCTTTTACAAGTGACACTTAAGCTGAATCTAGACTTGAGTAGGTGGGAGATGGCCTCCCACATACACAGAACATGACAGGGCCCCCAGATGTAAGGATGAGCGGGAACTCCTTGTCATGTCTGGGGATGCTTACAATGTAGGGTGGCGAATCATGATGCGTTAGAAACTGTGAGGGTGAAAGCTGAATGTGTAGAGAGTTCAGACTCAGAATAATCCAGACTTTTCTGGTTATATTAACCTAGGCAAGGTACTTGACCTCTGTAAACCTCAGTCTTCCAATCTGTAAAATAAAGATGATAATATTATCTCCTGCTGCACACTGTTATAAAATCATTCATTTAAAATATTCAGAGCAGTTCCTGTCATAGTATAAGTAATGAGTGTTAACCCCTACTCCATTGTGCTGAATAATTCTCTATTTTTGTAATAAGTAGTTCACCACTATAATTACGTGTGTACATTTGCCTTTAGTGGTATTGTTGCTAAATTACCCTTTTTCTTGATAGAACTCCAAATTCTCTTCTGTGGGCTCCAGAGATTTCTCAACTGTTCCAATAAGATTGATGTCTGCATTACAGTTGTTGCTTGTGGACTAATAAAAGAACATAATAGGATTCATATTGAAAAGGAATCACTGACTGGAGCCTATAAAAGGCCTTTGTTAGTGTTTCTGTGATGTGGTTCAATCAATTAAGCTGAAGAAGAGACTCATATTTTATAATTTGCAGCTTTCATGGATTGGGCTATTGGGCTTCATCTGCCAGAAACAGGCAGCGTGTTTAGACCTAAGCCTTGGGTAGAAAGAACTGAGCAATCTCACAAACAGGCCTGCACAGCCAGAAGACAAAAGAGCAACGCTGAAAAATACGTCTGCCTCAGTTAATCTTTAAATGTTTGAATTTTTCTAGGTGGAAAACCTGGAGTTTATATTAATAGAATGATGCAAATGGCTATACATTTGTTAATTGTCATCCCTTGCATGTCACCTGAGCTGTCAGGGCCTGGGTATGCAAAATTTAAGCAAATAAAAAGGCTGATTCTAGAAAAGAGTAGGATGGGAGAAATTTTCCATGAGATCATACCATTATCAATGGGAAAGAAATATTTAGTAATAGGTTCTTTCTCCCCAAGATCTTTGGAAATATGAAATGATTTGATAATTGGAATATGTTTCATGAACAGGTTCCACAAATATTGGCTTGGTTGCCACCATTAGGAGTTGGAGCCAGGTGGCCAAAAAAAGTTTCGGCCCCAGATTATCACTGAAAGCCCAGATCTAGTAGGTGGTGGTGTAACCTCTCAGGGGCCCTTGAGGTATGTACAAATGTCTGGTCCATTACAAGTGCTAAACTAAATACTAAATCTTAGGGGCAGTAAGTTGATTGCAAAGCAATTTATGTGTGCCTAAAAACCTCAGGATTAATTCTACCTTTCAGTTCAATACTTCTTGGAAATGAGGTAATGAATTTCAAACTCAAATTCATCGTTTTTAGATTTGTAAGTTGTGAAAGTGAATTTCATTTGTATCTCTACTAGAATGGTGAGACTTTATGTTTCTGTTTCTATTCTGTATAATTCAAAGGTGAATATTAACTAATTGTTCTCCAGATATGACTGAATCATGGTCTGACCTCATTTTCATACTTTAAAAGTGTGATTTAAGATTGTATTTTTTATTGTGTAGTCTTGCTTGTAATCTTTTGGGTAAAAGCACAAAAGCAGGGTTGCTGGGTCATAGGGGAGCTCTATGTTTAGCCTTTTGAGGAACCTCCACACTGCTTTTCAGAGTGGTTGAACAAGTTTACACTCCCACCAACAGCAAAGTAGGGTTCCCTTTTGGCCACATTCCTGCCAGCATCTGTTGTTAGTTTTCTTGATAATACCCATTCTTACTGGGGTGAAGTGGATTCTCAATATTGTTTGGATTTACATTTCTTTTATGGTCAGTGATGTTGAACACTTTTTCATGTGCCTCTTGGCCATTCTCATTTCCTCTTCAGAGAAGTCTCTTTTTAGGTCAAATTTAGCTCATTTATTAAGGGGGCGGTTGTTTCTTTGAGGATTTGTTTTGGGGGAACTTAAATTTTTGAGTTCTATGTATATTTTAGATATGAAGCCCTTGTCTGTTGTATGGATAGTGAAGATCTTCTCCCAATCTATGGGCTTTCTATTTATCTTGAAAGAAGTTCTGCAGTTTGATGCAATCCCACACGTCCAACCTGTCGTTGATTTGTTGTATTTCTGGGTCTTTATTAAGAAAATTTTGACCTGTGCTACGGAGTCCAAGTGTTTCTCCTATACCTTCCTGTAACACTTTCAGAGTATCTTCTTTTACCTCAAGGTCTTTGATCCATTTGGAATTGATTCTGGTTCAGGGTGATATATAAGGATCTAATTTTAGTTTGTTACATGTGTTTAACTCATTTTGTGAGTACCATTTGTTGAAGAGTCTGTTTTTTCCCCCCACTGTAATTTGTTAACTCCTTTATCAAAGATCAAGTGGCCATACTTCTATGGGTTCATTTCTGGGTCTTCAGTTCTATTGCATTGGTCTTCAGGCCTGTTCTTGTGCAAATATAATCTTTTTTTAGTATTATAATTTTGTAATAGAGTTTGAAGTTTGGTATAGATATTCCTCTATCACTGATCTTCCTGCTTAGGATTGTTTTTGCTATTTGGAGTCTTTTATTGCTCCATATGAATTTTTTGGATTGCTTCCTCTGTTTCATTAAAGAATGATGTTGATATTGATGGATATTGCATTAAATTTGTAGATAGCCTTTGGCAGTATTTCTATTTTCATGATATTAATCTTCCCAATTGAGGAGTATGGGTCATTTTTTCCATTTCTTTAGTTCATTACAGCACAATTTACTAATTGCCAAACTATGGAACCAACCTATATGTCCCTCAGTAGATGAATGGATCAAGAAGTTGTGGTACATATACACCATGGAATTCTATGCTTCCATCATAAAGGATGACATTGTCCCATTCATAAGGAAATAGAAAGACTTTGAAAAAATCATATTAAGTGAAGTGAGCCAAACTCAAAGAAACATAGACTCTATGTTTTCCCTCATTGGTGATAATTAGTACATGTCTAGGATAGTCCTAGCAGAAGATCACAATAGCTCAATAGCTAGTGCATATGAACAAATAAGATGATGCTAAGCAAAATGAACTCCAAGTTATGCAAAGAAGTGGTTTATCATTGTTGTTATTTTCAATGTACCATGTGAAATTACACCTTTTTCTTTGTTCTTTCTTCCCCATATTTTTTTTTAGTTTATTTCTTTATTGTCAAAGTGATTGCAGTTTCATAGGTAAAGCAGTGAATACATTTCTCATCCAATTTGTTACCTCCTCCCCCATTCCCCCCCCAGCCTGCCTCCATCCTGTTTCCCTCCTCCCTTATGAGTTGTACAGTTGGTTTGAAGCATATAGTTTTGTAAGTATTGCTGTTGCATTGCTTTGTCTTTTATCTTTGTCCCCCCCATTTTGATGTTCATTTTTCTTCCCCTAGTTCCAATACATGTATTTATCAAACTTGGTACCCTGGATATTGGTACCCTGGATATTGGAACTAGGGGGAAAGATGAATATCAAAATGCAACAGCAATATTTACAATACTTACAAGACCATGTGCTGTAAACCAACTGTACAACTGGGAGGGGTGTTGGGGAGAAGGGAAGGTGGGAGAAAAATGAGGGAGGAGGGAACAAGTTGGATAAGACATGTACTCACTGCCTTCCATATGAAACTGTAACACCTTTGTACATCACTTTGACAATTAATTAAAAAATTTTAAATATTACATTTCCCCTAAGGAAATAGCTTAATAACTTCATTATCTCTTCTTCTCTGGGGTCTTGGTAGTGTTGTAGAGAGCAGCATCGATTATTTACTGCTTCCACATTTTGTTTTGCCAATGGAAATACATATTTATACCATATCAACACCAACCTCAGTAGCTAAAAGTAATCCTTGTAAACTATTACAGTAGTTAAGAGGTTAAGCAGGGCTTGATAAGGAACAGTTTTCGAGCAAATTCTACTCCTCTCTCTTTGTCTAACTCTCCTAAAAATGAACAAATATTGGTAACTCAGTTCTGTACGGAATATAGTAAAATGATTTTTTTAAAGATTGAAAGTATAAAATTGAGACTGAAAGTTTCAATCTTTCTAGTTCCATAGCAATACTTGCTGGCACTGGAATATGAGGAAGATGAGTCAAATCTGTACATTACAGAGATCTGGAGAGAAAAGTCAGAAGAGATCATTTTTCCAAAGCAAAGTGGATCCTATCAGGAGAGAGAATGAGGCTGTGTCTTCTCCACATTTGAGCAGATGTTGATAGAGGGTCAGTGTATATGGAGAACAGGACAGAATGGAGCACTGTCTAGTAAGCCACTATGGCTAGAGCAAATCAAAGACATATCCAAGAAGTAGGTAAGGTCAAGAATGATCGCACATGTGGATTCTATTCCAAGTGTCATTCAAAGCCAGGAAGTTTTTTTAAAAATATAAAGCAATGACTTTTTTTTTTTTTTTTGGCCAGTCCAGGGCCTTGGACTCAGGGCCTGAGCACTGTCCCTGGCTTCTTCCCGCTCAAGGCTAGCACTCTGCCACTTGAGCCACAGCGCCGCTTCTGGCCATTTTCTGTATATGTGGTGCTGGGGAATCGAACCCAGGGCCTTAGGTATACAAGGCAAGCACTCTTGCCACTAGGCCATATCCCCAGCCCTAAAATATAAAGCAATGACTTTTTAAAATTTTAATTTTAATGGCAAAGTGATATACAGAGGGGCTACATTTACATACACAAAGTAGTGAGTACATTTCTTGTCCCACCTGTTACTTCCTCCTTCATTTTTTCCCACCTTCCCTCTTCCTCAATTCCTCCCACCAAATTGTTCAGTTAGTTTACAACATATAGTCTTGTAAGTATCACTTTTGCATTGCCAGAAGGGTTTTATGCAGGAGAATTCCATGACAGGACACATCTCTTGTAATGTTTTTGCTGAAGAGAGAGAAGGGAGAGGTGGGAGCTGATCTCTCTGTTGGGAGTTAGTTTCCATTTAGGCATAGCAATTTTCTGTGCAAGGGTGATCACAATGGAGATGAAGTATGTCCTTAAATTCCAGATGGATTTTGGAGATAAATCCTCCAAGACATACTGATAGAGTAGATGTAAGGAGTAAGCATAAGAGAGGAATCAATGGGGATTTGCTAGTTTTTACTTGAGCAGTGAGAATACAGGGTGATGGCACACAGACTTCATGGTAATACAGAAAGAACAAATAGGTATTTGAAAAAAAAAAGCTCTGAACTGTCCAGGATAAGTGTGAGATATTAATAGACAGCCAAATGTAGAGGTCAAATATGAAGTTAGATTTGAATGTAAAACTCAGGAAAGGATACAGAGATAAAGACAGAAATTTGAAAGACATGGATGTAAAGTTATATGTAAAACCAGGCCATGGGGTAAGGTCCTTTATAGTATCTTCTTTTAAAAATGTGATCTCTTCACAACAGCCCAATAGCCCTTATGAACACATAAGATGATGCTAAGTGAAATGTTATGGAAATGACTGTCGTATCACTGTTGTAATTACTTTCAACATGCGATGTGAAACTGTAGCTTCTATTATTGATGATCCTCTTGTATCCCCTTCCTGTGGTCATACCTTCACTATCTCTGTATCTTATCTGAGTACATTGGAAACCGTGTATACTGGTATTAGAACTAGGAAATAGAAAGGGAATACCAAAATCGAAAGACACAGGGTAAAAAAAGACAAATGACTACAAAAACAATACTTGCAAAACTGTTTGGTATAAATGAAATGAACAGCTCATGGGGGGAGGAGGGAAAGGGGGAGGGGGAGGGGGGAATGAGGCAGGAGGTAACAAACAGTACAAGAAATGTATCCAATTCCTAACATATGAAAGTGTAACCTCTCTGTATCTCAGTTTGACAATAAAAATTTAACAAAAAAATAAATAAAAATGTGATCTCTAAATAATAATAATAACAATAATATTAGTACATCAAATGATACAAAAGTCCCTTAATTTTTTCATATTGATTTTTGTCATTGTTTTACCTTCAAGCTAACAAGTATTGTTTTCTTTCAATATATATTGCTATTAAATATGCACTTTGTTGCATGTTTTTACATCTCAGAACTGTCCTGGGTATATTCTTCCTATCTTATCTAATTCTTCTATCTCTAGTTTTGTTTCTGCACCTATAGTCCCTTAGACAATGTGAATTGGTACTCTGCAATTCCCCCAAGCTATGAGTATCTTAATGAGGACTCAGAAGCAGCATCTGAAAAGTTAGACAAATTTATTTGAGCATGAGCAGGAAGATCCGCATTTAGATAATTCTCTTTCCACAGAGTCATTATCTCAGAATGCTTCTGCTGACAGCTGTAGAGATAATAGCATCCAAAATGTAAATAATGAAACAATACACATGGTAATGAGAGAGATGCAGAAAATACAGTAGTAATGAAAAAATAACAAGACAGCCATTCTAATATTGTAAATACACAACTTTGCATTAGTGACAGATTATCTCTGTAATGCCACGCTGAAATAATTTAGAAGGGAATGTAACAATTGCTGAACATCATAGAAGGTGTCATTCCACACACGTTAAGGCATTTAGAGAATAAGACAGGTCTGTATAATTAGGAGTGTGTGAGAATAGGAAATGTGAGGTTTCTGTGAAGCACAAGAGTGTGTGTGTCAGCTACCCAGTGGCTGACATAAAGGGTTTTCATAAGGGAGCTTATTGGGAATTAGGGATAGAAAAGGAGCTTATCAAAGGTGATGACTGGGCTACATCTTCCAGAAATACCCATAAAATCATTGCAATCACTTTGTTGAATGGGCTGTAATCTATGTTGTACAAACAGGAAAGGCTTCATTACTTCCCAGCCTTCCTCTTACAATACTTTTGGAACTTTTTTCCTCTATGCCTTGTTGCTTTGCAGACAGAATTGTATTCTGTTCCAATATTAGAACAATCATACTTTGCTCATGAAAACTCACTTTTGGTGTTTTTATGTAAATCAAGATTTCAGTCTCACACTGATTCACAGCCTCTCACTTTTTGCTGGCTTAGGCTTGTTTTAATGCAACAATCAGGATTTGTTTGGTTCTCTCACTCCTGTCTCTCCTTTACTCCAACTTGTGGGTCTTCCAGGGTCAGGAGAGAAGAAAGGACACTGAAAGAGTATCACATTGCTTGGACCTGTTGGAATTCAGCCTGATTGTGGTTATGAGTAGACACACAAGTGCTAGCTACTTCCTGTAACGTATCTGTGATCTGCATTGAAAACTATCTGAAGGCTTGCTCTGTTTAACCCTCTTGAGATACATTTCCCTTGCAATAAGAACTCCTTTTCTTCCCTCTTCCTCCACACTCCTCTCCCCTCCTTTCCCCTTTCCCTGGCCCCTCTTTCCTCTTCTTCTTCAAACTGGGGATTATATTTGGGGCCTAATGCTTGCTAGAAAAGTGTTTTACCCCTTGAACCATGCCTCCAGCTCATTGTTTTTTTAGTTTTCAGGCAGGGCCTCACTAACTCCTGCCTCCATCTCCCAAGTAGCCAAGATTATAGGTATGTATTGTGATACTTAGATTCAGAACTTTTTAGTTTCTTACAGTTGGAATAAATATCACCCAATAAGCTTCCATCTTAGACAAGTTACTGAACTAGCCACATCCTAACATTCAGAAGGTATGACTATTTTTTATCTTGCAAATGGGGCTTTGTGGGTGGGAGTTAAGCTAAGGATCTTGATGTGGGGAAGTAACCATGGATTATTTGAGTGGACCTAGATGTCATCAAGTCCTTGTAAAAAGGAAGCAAGATTTGAATAAGGAAGGAGAAGTAAGAGAAGAGGAATGATGCTATGTCACTGGCTTTGACAGAAAGCCCTCAGGTTGATGGTTAGTCACATTCCTTTGACCTGATACAGGTAAGGGAATGGATTTCCCACCAGATCCTCCAGATGCATAGCAGACTCAGACCATTTTTACATCTCTAACATCCATAACCATGAGAGGAAAAGTTTACACTGTTTAGAAATTCTGAAAAAAAATATATATGGTATCTTAATTAACTTGGCTTTTGCCATCAGCTTAATGGGCTGGACCTTGCCAAATGATCACAGTACAGGTTGCTCTCACAGATGTTTTTTTCTCTTCACCTTTTTTACAACCATTCCAGCCAATTTTTTCTTCTGAATAATTACTTATTTATTGTCAAAGTGATGTACAGAGGGGTTACACTTTCAGACATAAGGCAGTGTGTACATTTCTTGTACGATTTGTTACTTCCTCCCTCATTTTCCCCCTCCCCCTCCTCCTCCCTCATTTCCCTCTCCCCCCATAAGTTGTTCAGTTGGTTTACACCAAATGGTTTTGTAAGTATTGTTTTTGGAGTCGTTTTTTTTTTATCCTTTGTCTCTCGATTTTGATATTT